>NC_135502.1:62998650-63150866 GCF_052857255.1 Amblyomma americanum
GTTTAGCATTGGTACTAGAACCTAGCTTCTGCTCTCCGAATACAAGCTTTCTGCTGTTTTGTCCGAGTGCTAAATTTGACTCAGAACTTCAAGAGTCCTGTTGAGGCTACTATAGGGCGTCACAGCTTCCGTCTCTCACATCTGTGACAATTGAGCAGTTTTCCGCGTAGCGATGAATGCGCAAATATACACTAGCAAACTCAGACACATCGAGCCGACGACGAAAGGCACTAGGAAAACTTGCCACCACAGGCGCTAATCCCTCCAAGCCCGTTGGGTGGTCAGCAAAAGCCCAGTCAAGGCGTTCTTTTCGTTTTCTTTGTTCTCGCTAACACGTCTCATAAAAATTGTCCACAATTGGACCAGATGCAAGTTTCATCGATGGGCTGGTATCTCTGTCTCTTGCACAGCTACATGGCTGGCCTACCGCGCCAACCTCGTCTCTAAGATACTGCAGTTGCTTCCCGATGGAGAGCGAAGCTGCGAATGCGCCTAGTTAGTTACCATTGCTTCACATTTTTTTCGTCTTTGCTTGCTTTCTACCCAGATTAGCGCAATAAGAATGAAAAATCAATATCGAGCTCCACCGAAGCACATCGCTTCAGCTTTGCAAATACAAAAGCATTGAATACGAGGATCATTTTCACTGAACTGGCGAGTTGTTTCCCATTAAACCGGTGAAACGTAAACATCAGAAATGCAGCTTGGAACACTGAAACACATCATATGAACTTTACATTATGTTCTTCGACCACAGTGTTTATACACAGCCTACAATATAGTAGATAAACACAGCAGACTAGTTGTCAATACGCTGAATTTTCTTAAACAACTGAGAACCTTTCTTTAGGACAAAGCATGGGCATTAGCACTTAAAAGGCCTTACTAGCCACCTGGACAGCAAATGTCTACCTGTTCAGCAAATGTCGACCTTTCAGATATCATATCCCGAACAGATGCGGTGACATCCTAGAGCTGACTAAAATAACTTTAAACATTAGGCAGGTACTCTTCATTCGGCTTGATTCGTTCATTTTGTTTTATTCCTTCTTGATTTGCTTGTGTGCTGTCCAGATGGTAGATATTACTTTCTGACAAAGGTTTTTATTTTCCCTTGCAAAACGAGACTATTATTGTCTCAGACTTTTGTCCACAACGCACCAGTACAAGAACCTAATGTTATGTCTCATCAATGCGGCGTTCATTAATTGTAAGGTAGCCGCCCACTCAGCTCTCTCCTTTGTGCCCGGGATTGACGAATGTTTGTAGATATGTCTCAATGCTGCTGCGCATGTATACTTTTCTTTGTCTGATTTCATACAAAGTACTGCCGCGTTCTTCGATTCAAGTTTTAACGTTGCCTCGAGGGAAGTCAAGAGAAAACACAAAGAATCTCCAATGTCCGTGACCTTCCTAATGTGTCCTCAGGCGAGATTGCGCGGCGCCCGGACCTTTGTCGCTTGAGGCAGCCGTTTGCGACACCAACGAAAAAGTGCGAGGGTTTTAAAAGAAAACTCCTCCACGAGTTTCGTCATTCCAAGCAACGAATTTTGCGGCACGCCCATAGTATGGAGTAATCGCCACATCTTATCGTTAATGTTAGAAGAACCGCCTTTCTTTAATTTATTGAACTGCGTTTGGTAGATGCACATTTCTCAGCTTGCAAGTAATACTTAAGTATCGCCCGCGCAATCGATTTACTTTTCGTCCCTTTTCCAAGCTATTTATTTACAGCAGCCGCCAAAGGCTACAAAGGATGCCCATCGGAGACTGGAAAAATTTCGCAAAAACCATCGTGTCAATGTCGCAATCTTTTAGATGGCTCGAGACAACGCCGCGGACTATTTAACGTTATTTAGGAGGTCAGTATTATTACTCTTTACTATACTGAATAGAGTGAACAAGGGTTATCAAGAGAAAAGCCTAGCCGGCCAATATTATCACAGAGGCGCCATTATGGTTGAATCGCCAAGGCAGAGGCGCACTTAAAATGAAAAGGATTTGCACATGCAGGCAAATATAAAGTGTGGCCGTTGTTCACATGCATCTAAAAAATCTGTCAGGCAAATATGAATTTTCTTCGTTGCTATTGTGAATACATTCCATCTGTCAGAGCTCTGTTTTCTGTTTCAACTCGTGATGAACCAACTTGCTCTTGACAAACTAGAAAAAAAAATACGAAAGCAAGTGATTGCTCCGGCTATCGTTTCTGGTTCATTGGGCTTTAATGACCCAAAGTGACTCAGGTAATGAAAGACGCCGAAGTGAAGTGCTCAGGATATATCGACCACCTGGCGTTCTTTAACGTGCACTGTCATCGCACAGTACACTGGCCTACAGTATTTTGCCTCCATCGAAATGCGACAGCCGCGGCCGGGATCGCATCCGCGTCTTTCGAGTCAGCATCCGAGCCCCGCAACCACTGAGGCACCGTGACGGCGCTCCGGTTATGTTAGAGCTCTCACGCGAAACACTCGGCGCACTTTTTAAAACCAGTGCTCCCATTTCTTCACAAGTGATATGAAATGTCAAAATCCCATTTGGCTACGTTTGCAGTTGTATGAGGAGATAGGTTTCCAATAATTTTCGCAAAAAGCTTTTAAGGCTAGCTACTGTTTACGATTCAAGTGCTTCAAAATATATGACAGTGACCAACGCTTCTATGTAAACGCTTCGATTGTCCCAACACAAGACCGCAACGCCTCACAACAGCCGTGGTGTGAAACAGGGAAGGAAATAACACTGCAGCTACCGCTCGCTACAAGGAGGGCTCTTTAATGCATTGGTCGGACAGCCTGGCCTACCATCGAACTTGAGTTCAGCGGTAGAGCAGGCGCCGGCGTAAACCATCGGCCTGAAGAGCTCGTCCCCTTGATAAAAATTGCGGACCGTGGGGAGCCTCACACGGGGCTTTTCTCGCTGCGACCCGAAGAGTCTTCCGTGTTTCACGGCCTCTTAATGATGTCTCGTCGCGCAATCAAGATCTTGGCTCATCGGTTGACCGGCCGTCCTGTGGCGCATCTCGCGCAAGACCCTTCTCGTTGACGACCTGTGATCTCGTTGACGTATCGTGGTCTCTTGCCCGGTTTCTCGTAGGGAAGCCGCTGCGGGAGCTCCATGCGTGGACTCTCAAACTCGGACTGCTCGAACTGCACGCACTGCCTAACTGCGACTCATGCAGTCCGACTGCTTCGTGGCTTCTCTGGTTGCTATTTTTCTTTGCTATTTGTTTAGCAAAGGCGGTATATTCATCTCTTTCCAGCCATTAGCGGAATGAGAAGAGAACGCCACCTTAAGATCAAAGGCGTCTTCTATCCTCTGTGCTCTGCATCATTGTTATCGCATGTGAAGACGCAGAAGGCTGGATTGATCGCACACGGCCTACTGGCGACTGATAATTTTAAACATATTGTTACGTGCTGGCAAGCCAAGGAAAGCACGACATGATGACAGAATGAAGATATGATTTAATGGCTCAGGGCCTAGCGCGAGCACTCCGTCCCGCGCCACATGCACTCTTCTTCGTCTTCATAACATGACCCCGGTCCTCAGAGCGATCGTCCTGATCGATTGCTTGAATGACGAATGATGAGGTGACGATGAGGATGACCAGGAAGGATAGAAGAAGATGAAAGGCTTGCCACAAATATGAAGGAGATGATCTGGTGGACGGTTTCCCCGGAGCTTCAGGTCCAGCGGTCGGTCACCCACTGCCGAAGGTCAAGGGTTGAGGGATCGCCGCACAGCCTGGGCGGGGGTGCCGTCTTGGTTCGGGTCGTAGTCTGGTCATCGTACGTCAGGTCCTGGTCGCCGTGTCTTGTGTTCGGGTCTGGGGACGGGGCGGGAGAAAGCGGCTGGTCGGTTCTGGTCAGTTCGAGCTGGGGTTGAGCCGGGCGGCGGAGCCCAGGTCCCCTCGGCCGACGACGAAGGCGAGCAGAAGGCGGCGATGCTCCGGGGACTAGGATGACGATGAGAACCCAGCACCTCACGCCAAATGTTACGTGGTGGCAAGCCAAGGAAAGCACGACATGATGACAGAATGAAGATATGATTTAATGGCTCAGGGCCTAGCGCGAGCACTCCGTCCCGCGCCACATGCACTCTTCTTCGTCTTCATAACAATATTTGAGGAAATGTGTCCCATTGACTTCACCAACTTTTTCTCACTGCTTGAAATTGATGTGCTTCCCCTCGTTTTAACATCAGGGTGCTATGACTGTCTTAATTCTGCTTTACGGCGTGGCGATCACGATCAACTCGTTGCTGAATTAAGACATCTTCAACACCAGGCACAGGAAGAGGGTTTTGACATCGTCGTCCAGTGGATACCGGGACACTCTGGCATCGTCGGAAACGACGCAGCTGACGCTGCAGCTCGATTGGCTCACGTCAGTGCCAACATTGTCCAGATACCGTTGACAAGAGCCGACGCAGCAAGACATCTGCGAATGCTTGGCCGAAATGAGATTTTAGCGTCATGGTCTTCTCCTGGAAACTCCGCATGCCGTCTGCACTGCCTCGACCCCTTACTTCAGCTCAGTCCTCCGTCCGGCCTCTCCCGCTGCGATGCTGCGCTGTTGTGTCGCTTGTGGCTGGGAGTTGCGTTTACAAATGTCTACTCTCACTTAATCGCAATGGCAGACTCTCCTGCTTGTGAGAACTGAGGGTGCGACGAAACAACAGAACACCTACTTTGTGACTGATTTCAATTTCAACGTGAGCGTTTCCCCCTGGCTGCAACACTCCGCCGGTTAGACCCTCGGCCCCTTACTGAAGCCAAGATTCTGGGTCCCTGGAGTAATCCTTCATTGTAGAGGACAGCTTTGAAGGCACTTTTCAAGTTCTTGAAGGACTTAGGGCTGAGTGCAAGGTTGTGAACTATCAGTGTGTGCCCTGTGTACCCTACAAGTAATGGCCAACGGACACGTGGTAAAGTGCCTTCCTTTGTTCTCTCCCCTTTCTGTCTCTTGCTTCGTTTCCCTTGCCACGTGTAGGGTAGCATACCGCGTGTCGCCTAGTTAACCTCGCTGCCTTTCCGTTCGGCTTTCTTTCTCTCACGCTGTCTCAGGGTGTTATGCGTCACATCGGCAGCTAAGATGAATACTCCAGTGTTGAAAGGCCGTAAAAAAGTTATATACCTTAGTTTTCAGTTGTTATTTGCTCAATATGCATCAAAGTTGTCTACAATCTTTCTCCCTCAGAAGTGTCGCAATATGTGTCTAAACGTTGTTTAATTTCTTGTTTGCAATATGAGAAGTAGCTGCTTATGGTCAATTTTATTCAATCGCTGCGCCTCAGATTTTACAACACCACATCTTTGACATTTTATCCTCGCAGTGCATATGTGACAAACACAGGCTGAAATGATTTCCGATGTACGCATTAGTAAAATTTTGTGTTTTCTTTATTAGACGAATAGTTAGACATGAAATTTTGGCCTTAAAGGGTTCCAAAACAAGTTCTATTGTTTTTATTTTTTTCCTTGTTGATAATAAGAAAAAAATTTATCTGAGGATTCTAAAAAGCACTCTTCGTGCCTTTGCTTCAAAATTCATCTAATTATCTCGACATGGTCTATCAGAATGAATCCATCCAGCCGTGTGATCTTATTTATTTTAGAACTTTTTTTTCTTTAAAAATGATTCACCAATTATTCGGTAAAATTACGCAGGACTAGCCATCCATGGAAATGTAGTAGCAGATTCCTTTTCTTGTTATCAAAAATTGGCACAATCAATTTCAATGGCAGTCAAAGCTTTCTGTAGCATCAAATAATAAACTAACTTGGCTGTGCTAGCTCACAAGCTCATCCTCAGCTTGCTGCTTCTTGAGAATTTTCGCCTTCATGTAGGTATTTCGAGAGCATGAACTCAGTATTCCTGACGACTTTTCAGAGCCAGTGCGAAGAAAAATCAATGATGCTTCCGCGCTCTTTCTTCAATCATTGCTCAGCGAATGAAGAAAACATCAGCGAAGACAAAAGCACTGCAGAGAGGAACTTGAGCAGTAAAGCCAGTGTCATTTCTCATAATTTTGCTTCACTGTCAAAGCCATCCTTCCTCATTGCTTGAAACGCTCTCCGCAGTGCATATTCGAGCTACACTTACGCGTCGAGGCAATGCGCGAAGCGCCAGTCATTCTACGCAAAGTTATCTCCGACACTTTGGACTTTTATATGGCCAAGCCGAATCGACCAGAAATAACCGCAGCCTGGCTCTGCTGTAGCTTTCCTGATGGGAATGGCCCACGTTCCTGCGTGGCAGGAAGCTGCGGAAGATTGAAGCGGGCGGGGACCAAATTAGATTTGAATGCGTCTTGTGGCAACGTCTTTGCGATGAAAGGCGGACGCACCCCAGAAAGTAGAATGCACCAAGTAGGACACGGTGGTCCACGTTGACACTTCCTGCTTTTCCAGCATTCTCTCGATTGGCTTGCTTCTTTTTGCAGGCACCATTTTATGTATTGTAAGCGGCAGGCTTAGAAATGCGTTGGGTCGTTCTCGCGGGAACTTCCTTTTTAAGAAATGGAGGCGAATGGGCTCCGTTAAACTCTTAGTTCGATTTCTGTTGCCAGTATATCAGCACGGTCTAGAAGTAAAAAGAAAAAAGAAATTTATTCTGTGGCGTTTAATCCATTTTTACTTATATAGAAATCTTCGCCTTGTTTGAGAACCTTTAGAAATAAGGATTGGCACTTATTTCGATTTAAGTTAAATTTAAGGTGCTAAATGAGACTTTGTAGTCCCTACGGTATGCACTGCTATGTCAGGGCAGTCGTGTTGTTTGCTGGGCCGCCTTAAAACAAACCGATGTCTTGTCCTTAAATGGGGGACTTATGTACTAGAGCGACGCCAAAAGGTTAACTGTTTCAGATTTACTAATCAAAACAACCCAAGCAGCACAGGTAATTGGCCCAATATTGGATTCGTAATGGCAAAGGCCGGTCGTACAGAGGACCAGCATGGAACCATCCTGTTGCAATATTAGGCCGATTACCCGTGCTTCTTGGGAAGTAGCTAAACTGCAATCGAAGCGCTCGTGTTTTTTTTTTCCAAGTGATTTGATTTCCTTTCCTTGCCGCGGTGTCCTGATTTCATTGAAAGAGAAGTGCGGCCGCGTTTTGATGGAGGCAAAACGCTAGGGCGCCCGTGTGCTCTGCGACGTCAGTGCACGTTAAAGATCCCCAGGTGGTCGAAATTATTCCGGAGCCCTCCACTACGGCACCTCTTTCTTCCTTTCTTCTTTCACTCCCTCCTTTATCTCTTCCTTTACGGCGCGGTTCAGGGGCCCGCCGATATGCGAGACAAATACTGTGCCATTTCCTCCCCCCCCCCCCCCCGCTAAAAAAACAATTTTTATTTTTAAATTCGGGAGACCATTTTGCCGCGTGATGTCGCACAGTGTACGTTAAAAGACCCAGCAGGTATAGGCGAATCTGGAGTCCTTCAATGCAAGCCTCATACCCATCTGTCTTGCTTTGTAAGGTAAAATGTATTAATGCAAAAATTGCACCACTTTACACGCCCTCCCCTTCAGTTCCCAAAATGAACAAAAAAAGACACCTGTCTCGGTTCCCTGTACCCTTTTCAACATGCGACGCCGCGCACAATGGGCAGCTTCAGAGCGGTACAGAAACCAGTCACGAGGAATCACATCTCCCAATAGAAAACATATGAAAAACCTTCTGGACTGTATCAGAGAAAAGCCGCGGAAGACAAAAAGCACTACAGGCGGCAGTGAAAACAAAGAAATATGCTATTAAGCACAAGGAATTTGCCAGATATACAAATATAGAAACGGTAATGCTGAGAACGAAAGTCGGGAGAAAGAATATTTTGTTTAAAGAAGGGAATGCACGTAGCTGCTAAGTTGAGAATAAAAAGATAGAACTGCAGAATTTGGGCAGTGGGCTATTTGTAGCATTAATTTTTTTCAAGCTGCTCAGTTTATGAAACAAAATACTGTGTTGTTTTCAAGCGGGCAAACAACTGGATGCGTCGGTGGCCAGAACTAAGCTCTCGGCTGCTTGTTCTTTCAGTTGTGTCAGATTTCAAAGTGCAGCTCCCTGACTCTACTTGTGCTTTTATTTTTGCTCAAGGAGTTAGATGTAAAGATCAAAGGAAACAGAATGCCGACAACAAGACCAAAAAAAAAAGCAACCGACTGCAGAGCTTACTGACGTTAAAATAGCTTCGTTAAAATACGAACTTCTCAGGAGAAACATACACAAGACCTACGAGCTCGCGTTTCCTAGGAACCTGAGGTGCGCTATGACAGTGGATCAAAGGATCTGCGTTCGTAGCTATTTTTCTAAAGCTGATTTACTCTTGAAAAGAAAAAAAAATAGTGGACAGAAAGAAAATTGAGACACCTAAAATATTCGTAAACTAAATACAGCACATTGACAGCATCACCCTTGAATTCGACATTTCGCTGTTAGATTTCTGTCTTGGCAGGAATAGCTGCGTCACGCATTTTTTTTCGCGGTTTTTTACAAGAAGACTGATCAGAAGGTGGCTGCTGAAACAATTGTACAGCTCTCCATCACGATACCATCGCGTTGCAGTGTTCGTAATGTGATAGCTTAAAAGTTTAATGTAGAAAAAATATATCGGTAGTCATAAAATTCCCCAATTTGCTCGAAAGAAGGCATCAAGGGCTTTTGACGGTATCGCACTGCTAACACATTAGTCAATTAGATGTCTCTGTCAATTTTTATTCTACGTCAGTTCAAATTTCGCGGGAAAGAGGTTGGTTTTTTATTCCACGAGACGATGCCCGGTGAGCGTATCAATAATCTTTTTACTTACTTATTTACCTACTAAAGATTACCCATCAAAAATTTTCATGCATTTATCGCCGTTTTACAATCTCACTGCATCGTATTCTATAAAAGGGTTAATGCTTCGATATCTCTCTTCTCTTGTACCGCAAAACCTCCTGCCACCCTTTTCATCTCCTGCTGAGCACCTATCTACAGCGTTGCCTTGAACGTGCTTGCCATACACCCGCGAGCGAATCTGACCGCTCGTACAGGAACATGCCTTCAACAACAAGATAACATAAGCAAAACTTGGAGGTCTTCATGCTCACTAGGTGGTGCGATTTTTTTAAAATTAATAACCTAAAAGCAAGACGCCTTGAAGCGAAATACCACTTGGGAGAGCTGTCTACATACACCAGGCTTAGACTACTACTCGGCGAGGGTCCTGTATATATTTGTCCGTTTCATTCATTGTGTTCCGATAAAAAACAAAACTCTCTTTCATGGTCATTGCTAGAACTTGGGTTTTTCCGCTCAAATAAATGAGTGCCAGATTTTCTTTTCTTTCACTCTCTCGAAAGTCACGTTTCTCCTCTTTCCTTTTGAAATTCAGCGCTAATGTTGACTGCAGTTGCGTTTATTCCAAGAACTTGTCTGTAGGTGTAAGTGACCACCCCTTTGTTTTTTTTCTTTGTTTTCAGGGAAGGACGTAGAAAGTAAAAACCTCGTAACGACTGAAGCCGAAAGAAAAAGGTGAGATTATGGAGAGAAGCTGGCCAGTGGGGTTGCAACATTTCTCGTTAATTTAAGAGCAACCGTTGCCTTCGTCTCCTGGAGGGTTCGTTAACGTTCTCCGCAATTAAACTGGCTTCTCCGAAAGAAATTCAACTTTGGTCGACATTTCCATCGTTTTGTATTGAGAGAGGATTAGTGCGGCAGGTTTCTGATGGCATAATAATTTTTTTTTCTCATTACCCTTGTCAGGCTAGCATTATTTTTTTCCGTTTTAAATATAACTCATCATTTCTATTTTATTTTAAGCGATCATCGCTGCGGATGAGCGAACAGGCCTTAAGCTTTTTGGATCTCATCTTGAGTTGAAGGAAACAGCTACGCTTTTTAGGGCACTGATTTTTCATCGAATGACGGCCAATTAGGAGCAAGTTTGGAAGATTTTATGGAGAAACTAGGGTCAATGATATACTTACGTGCGTACATAACCTTCGCGAATAAAGATCGTTTTTTTTTTAAAAAACCAGGCTTCTTTCGGGGCCGAGCTATAGCAGTTATATAAAGGTTGGGATTTCATTTACGCATATGAGTAATAAACGAAGAGCAAGCAAATGTTCTGCAGAATTTTCATTGCGTAAAAGGGCTCAAAGTTTATTTCCACATACCAATAGAAGGAGCGTATGCAGGGATAAGTGTTGCGTAAGACATAGCAAAATGCTCACATCAATGCTAAAACTTCTCAATCTGATAAGCTAGCGAGACTAAAAAAGACAAGGCGCCTATCCTAAGAGATCACGCAGTGAAGTACGCCCTAGAAAGTTTCATCCCATTGGTTGTGGTGCTGGGGTTTATGCACAGGCGGGATTAGCATTCCAGTGGGGCTGTCGACAATCGCTCTGCCCATGCCAGTTAACAGAGGAGAAGGTTACTGGAGGCGGTCGTAGCACTGTTGTGAAATCTTCATTCGTGGATTTGCGAAGCTGAAGAAAGCAGAACAAAGTATCGTGCGTGCATATTTATTCTTTCCAGGCGACGAACTGTGACTCTGAACTTATCGCCTCTTGTTTCCGTAACTTTAGGAAGAATTGGTCTTCAAATTTTGGCCATGAAGTGGCGCATGCGAGCATCGCAGAGTTGGCATCTGTTTGTCAATTTGTGAATATACCGTGAGAACCGGTGCTCTTTAGCTGGGTAAAGCACGAAATAGATCGGGGCCCTTTTTTTATCGGGGTAGGGGGAGGAAAGGGGGGGGGGCGGGCAAGGGGTGCTCTTTATCTTCAAGCAGAGTTTAGAAAAGTCAGAAAATACCTTCTTTTTCTGGTTTTCGTACTACGAAGCATCAATATTTCCGTGATAAAGAGTTTGAAACTCCCTCGCTGGCATTTTCTTCTACAGGATGGGCTACATAACAGGAAAAGAGCTTGAGGTCTGTGCCTCCTGGAGTGCCATTTGCATATAAATTTCTCAGGTGGCGTACAGTTACAAGATCTCGTCCCTGTCACACTTCATCGTCAGGTACTACGCAGCTGGCAGAATGCAAGGCGCATAACCAGACACGACAATGTTCCCGATAAGGGTTGTCTACCCTTTACAGCGCTCTCCGGTTTCTAGGCAGATGCATCAGTTGGTATGCTTTAGAGAAAACAAAAGCATTGAAACGAAAAAAAGATCCTTCATTGGAATATGACCACGCTATAAACGTTGATAATTTCACAGAGTGATCAGTTTCGAAGAAAGAATTGCATGGTTGAAAAACAAAAGGTTACAATCTAAAACATTGCTGCTTCAGCAGGCTGCATTCAGAGTCTTGTTCAGCACTGATTTTTCTAGGAGTCTCTAGGAATCCCTAACACGATTTCCATTTTTATTTAACTTAACTGTGATTACAAAATAAATGGCTGGATCTGCAAAGCTATGCGGTTAAATGTCGACCCTTACAAAAATCTGGCTTTTTCTACCATCTTGAGTTGGATAAAGATTTTAAGAAGTAAGATCAAAATTTCCGTGTGTTTTACTTGGCTAATTGTTTAGCTTGATTCGGAGCAACTACGAGGAACTATAACAGGACTACGATCACATACGACAAAATGGAAGGAAGACGCAACGAAAGACGGCGTTCGGCATAACCAACTTGCCATTATTCAATGGAGGAATAAGACACGTGATGATAAGGAAAGTAACAGAAGCGAGAACATTGTACAATGTCGGCGTGATGCATAGTGGGGCGACATGCGTCTCTCTAAAACGACTGACCCATCTCCGCTGACAAGATAAGAAAAAGGCAAGTTATATTTATGTTTCCCGCTTTATTTGAAGGCTGATCTTATGCACCCGACTTAAACTATGGGAGCAAACTTCCCTCTGTTGCAGGGCGAAGAGAGTCTATAGTGGATGCTTGCATGACCGAAGGAGACGTCGAGAAGCCGGCCTCGCTGCAAAGTTCAAAGACGCAGCACACTCCGTTCAAGGCAGTAGCACTCCGCAGTCACTGTGATTCCAGAATGAGGCCAGCGAGCGCAGTTTATTCGGAAAAATGACTATTCGGCTACCAGATTCGCCTAGCTTGCAATCTTCACCGGGAATAATTCTGAAATAGATAGATTTTTGTTCGAATCAGTCGACCATTACACGATTCATCACGATTCATCACCATCGAAGCATACAATTTCAGGCAGGCTAAATATGCTCAGAGATCCACGAATGGCGCTCCCGCCGAACAGAGATGGATCTAACGTCTAGCGTAGCGGGTGTTTTTCTTATGAATTAATTTTCGCTCATCATACACTTGCAATAAAGCTATTCGCAGTATTTTGTGGAGATGTCTGAAGTTGTTTCGTTATTGTTTCACGCACAGAAAACCGTCATAGTTATTCTCGCACTGAGAAAGGAGCTACACACTTTCATGGGTAGAAGACAAACAGTATAGGCATTGTTGCAAACATGCATCCGGGCAATATGCTTAAAGAGCAATAAATTCGGAGAGACATATGAAAGTTCAATTCGATTAGTTTGCTCCTTTCGGCTTTATAGCCACCTCACTTGCTTGGGTAGAGTTTAAAGTAGGCTTCGAGGAAAACTTGAAAATAAATTTCCTGTGAAAAGGCAGATTTTTTACAGATTGTAGAGGTGTTTTATTTGCTTAGCTAGTGAACGCACAATGCAGTTTGGCTCCCCAGTGGCATAAAAGATAAATTCACATTGCCATTTACGTTGATACTGTGAGAGACAATCTCACCTCTCCACATTTTCTTTCATTCAATTACTTTCTCTCTCCCACCGCAATAACTGTCTAGTTTGAATTCATTTGTTGGAGTAGAGAGCCCCGCCGCAGTGGCTCAGTGGTTAGGGCGCTCGACTACTGATCCGGAGTTCCCGGGTTCGAACTCGACCGCGGCGGCGGCATTTTTATGGAGGAAAAACGCTAAGGCGCCCGTGTGCTGTGCGATGTCAGTGCACGTTAAAGATCCCCAGGTGGTCGAAATTATTCCGGAGCCCTCCACTACGGCACCTCTTCTTTCACTCCATCCTTTATCCCTTCCCTTACGGCGCGGTTCAGGTGTCCAACGATATATGAGACAGATACTGTGCCATTTCCTTTCCCAAAAAGACCAATTATTACTATTAGTAGAGAGGACAAAAATAAAACGTTCTGAGTCGTTCAAACGTTTTTGTATTCACAAAAAGATTAGCTACCTCTACCCTAACCTGTTGAATTTAGAATAAACTAAACGTCTTGTTACTAAACTCTAGGTGCATGCTCAGGGTGCTTTATTTACAAGCGGAGAAGTTTACCCAATCTGCCGTGCAGGCAACTAAAACAAAACAGTTAAAACATCCGAATGCCGTGAGGAGCGCTTATGAAACTTCCTAGATGCCATTTCCTAAATCCCTTATCCCGGGTGCGAAGTCGCAAGTAAAATGTGAAGATGACGAGTGAAATCCAAGCGCAAATGTGAAATAAAAAAACACAATAATAAACGCGGAGCTCACGCCAAGTGCTGAATGTAGCGAGAGAAGGCAATCGGATTGCCTTCCGACCAGTCCCTTTAGCGACGAGCGACGGGTTTAAAACGAGATTTGGATACGAGCCCCAGATGCAGCTCAGCGGATCACGGATCTAGCAATGGGCCATGATCGATCATTTTTTGTAATAGGATATGCTCCGGGCCCTCACGCTTTTTTCCCGGCGCAAACAGATTCGAAATGGAGTGGCAGTTGAGGAAAGCCTACCTACTGCCACTATGAATCTTTCTATTTTTTTTAGCTGATTTCATCCGCGAGCTGCAGTACCTGGAGGGTTTCCACGCAGCACCAACTCCTTCGTCTTATATTTTCCTCACCTTTGTATGTCTTTTGCTGTAGCGGAGGCTTTATCTCTTCGTAGCATTCGCTTGCTTCATGGCCCGCTGGAAAGAGGCGCTTCATCCTGTTTTCGTGCATTCAAGGTGCAGACGCGTTGGGTTCGCAACATGGCATCTTGTGCAGCCTGCAGAGCCGGACACAGGAGGAGAAGAGATAGGGTAGAACGAAGTCCCCGGAAATAACTGCAGTAGCAAACCAAGTGGGAGATATGAAACTACATCCCGAAAAAAATACGACGTCTAGAGATTGTGAAAGTGCACAGAAGAGCGACAAGAATCAAGAAGAAAGGATGATAAGACGCGGATAAAAGGCGGGGTGCGCGGGGCTGTAGAGCGGCAGCAACGAACTGAGAAATCCCCTGGATTTGGGAAGCGTCTACTGGAGCGGGGATGCAACGTCAGGAGCGTTTGTACGGGCCAGTGAGAAAGGTCTGCCTGAGTATGACAGAAAGAACTTGTAAGACAGGAGGAGAGGGGCTTGTCCTAACAGAACTGCTCTCGTAAGATTAGGTTCTCCCGGTTGTGTTCTCTGCTTTTCTCGTCCGCCCTCCAGAAATTATTCTTATAACGTTTTCGTTTTGGTCGAGCCTTAACGAATTGCTGCGGTCACTTTCGCACATAACTGATCTTGCCTTTGTAGTTACGTCACAATTCTTAATCCTGTTCGTCTGACTTGCTGAATGGTATATTTATTACTTCATTTGAAAGAGGTGTTCTCTAGGACGAACTTAGTGAACTGTGAAGTAATCCCATCAGCACATTTTTAAGAGCCAGTTCCTATGCTGCATTATTTCAATTTAAAATTATTTTGATGACTGCCTGCTTGCGGTAGGTTTCTGTCCTTTTGCTATACGACACCTCAGTACAAATGCGTTGTTTTTATGATTGCTAAACTGTCTAGAAAAGTGCAAGTGAACATATCATGCTATGCTCTATTCTTTTCTCGCTGCTTATTAAACCCATGGTCCGTACTCTTCTGGCTCAGGCATTTTTGTAATATTTTTTTCAATTTTACATCTTTTTTTCTGATTTCACACGTTCTCTTGCAGTGACATTTGTATAAAGCAAATAAAGTTGCCACAACATCATCGTACACAACAAAAAGGTGCGGTATGGGGCTCATGAGAATTGTGTTCATATTAACATGATTCTGTGGCTTTACTTTAGTTGACTTCGCTTGAGATGGCAAAAGAATGTCATTGAATCAATCTAGCAAAAAAATTTAGAAATGAGTTGCTGCAAGGCGCAAGTTTTTTTTTAATCAGTGTAAAATGAAATGGTCAGTGAAGGTTTCGAGGTATTCGTCCTGACGTACGTTCTGGCTTTCTTGTGAACATATGTTCTTTTTTTTAAAGCAGTGCTATCTAAGATACAAGAGAAATTGTTTTAAGAAAGGTTGCAGGTACATGATAAGGATTTAGCGGTCGCATTCCTTACTCACGTCAGATCTTGAACTGCGATCCCGAGAAGAGAGACCAGCTAACCATTCTTTCATTTCTTGGTCCGCTTACATCTATGACGTTTTCAAACCAGTTCACCGAAACTAAAAGAATAAATGCAGTGAGCATTAGAGTGTTAAGATAGCTGGCCAAGTTACTATAGCCGTTAAAACTTGAGCGGACATGTGTTCTCCTAGAAGAAAAACAGTTCCACAGCTGTTGGTCGCTTTTCCTATTTGACGTGAGTGTTGCCCGGATGGTGAACTTGTTCCTTAATTTTTCATTAATTTTCTGCACGTAAGCGCGCAGTGTAAGGATATTTGCGAGCTTGAGAACCTCGGAAGTGGTCTGTCTTGAGAAGCATCACACGAGTTTCATAGAGGTAGCAGTGGCGTCAGAAATAAAAAAACAGTAAACAATGAACAAACGGAAAGAGCAGACCATGACTGAATTCGCGGCGGGTTCCGGCGAAGAGTGATTATTCGCGAGCACGGATCAAGGGACTGATCCCGGGCGCCAGTCTGACCAGTGCCACCGGAAAACTTCTCAGGCACCGTTCATTTGTTTCCTGTGATCGAAGTGGACGATAACTGATAACTCTGGAATAATTTCGTCCCGCTGAGGCGCAGATTATCATCCGTGGAAGAATTAATTGCATAAAGTGATGTGCTGAAACAGGATCACTACTGCGACGGCCGCTCTAAGCCTACCGGTAGTGGCATTACAATGCCTTGCGACCGCTTCGCATAAATTTATCTTTTCTGCCTCTCTCAATCATTGCTTGCTGACTCCGCCCCTCCTCCCGCCTCTTCTGCTTGTCGCCTATTTTATTTTTTAGTTCTGTTAGTTCGGAGTTCTCTCAGCCCTCCTTTCAAACCCCTTCTATTTCATCTCGAAAATGAGTGTTGGCCGGCGCGATCGCGGTATTCAATGCAGGCCTTCTTTTCTGCGGTACCACTTCCAGACCTGCCTAGATGACTTGGGCCGCTTCGGGAAGGCTTGCAGCATAAATAAAAAATAAATGACGCCAACCAGAATATAGCTAACATGATGTTAGCTGTATGTTAGCTTCAAGCTTGATGTTAGTTTCATTGTAAACAGCGCTTCACATGGGGCCTTGTTCACAATGAAGGCGAAACGAAGTATTTTCGCTTTAAATACGGCCAATAACCGAACCAAGGCACCTAATTTATATTTGCAGCAGATTTTCGTCAGTGTGATTCCGACTATGCTCTGTCGTCTGGTTAATCAGAGACTCGAGATGGAGCCGTGATGCTCTGTTCTGCTCGGTAGCAAGTGCACGTTCCTTTGCCCAGCCAATATTGTGGCTGGCGGGTGTCAAATGTGTGTCAAGAGTCTTCGAATTTCCGACCAATTTCTCACGTCGTTCCAGTTTACTCCAAATTTTCTTTACAACCCCCCTGACTCGCCGATATGCACAACCGCGCAGTCGGCACGTGGGACTGCGCACACAACAACTGGGAACTTTCACTTCTTAAGTATGTCTTTTAGATGTTGCAATTCACTCCTGAGATTGGAGCTTGGCGCACGCGCCGTCTGCACGATATAACAGAGTAATATTCGCGTCAGTGAAACGCTGGCACGTGCATTACGCCGGCCACAATATCGACTGGTTACAGGCACGTGAGCTTGCAAAAAAGAAAAAGAGCAAAGCATCACGCGCTCTATCTCGAGTCATTGAATATCTGAACGGTTGGAGTTACTCTGAACCGCCACGGCCGAAATATGCCATCAGTGTACGCAAAGTGTGTGGGTTCAGTCATGCACCATATTTAACGCGGGATGATGTCCTCTTTGTTTTGGTCGGCGCCGTTTACTTATTCGCCATGTACCATTCCGGCAGGACGAGTTTCCGTTAGACTTGCCACTTCAGGCTTGCAGCACCAGAGGATTTGGCGCCTCCAAAGTTTGGACCATTCAGCATTTGCAGCGGTGGCTAGATTTCACGTAAATAACACCTAAGCTATGCGTAAGGCTTGTACGTACGAAGAATACCGGGCGTGAAGCAGCAGCCTCGGTTACATGGATGCGAGAGAAGTCGACTCGAGTCACTTTCTTGTCGGAAAGAGGAGGTTTTGATAAGGAAATGCGTGACTTGTTATCTACACTCTGCCTCAACGTTTTTGCACTTTTCCTTAAAACTTAAACGGGAGTCAACTTCAGTCGCATTCATGTAAACGCGGCTAGTTGGACTGCAAACAAAGGAAACGACTAAGTCCAACTATAAAATCTAGCACTCGTTGCTATGCAAAAACATGCCACTGAATAAGGAGGGGAAGGGGGTGGGGGGGCACGGTTCTTTTATATTAGTGTTAACAGTTTTTTAGGTCCCTCTTCAGGAAAGAGCTTATGCTTACGCCGATAAATCACTAAATGTAAGTCCTTTTGCCATCTCTCTCTTAAGAAACATGAAGGTAGAGGAACTTCCACTTGATTTTGACACTACTAGAGCGTCTCACTTTTAATTACGGGCTCAAAGTTTCAGCGTTCCTCTTTCCGTTCCTTGACGATAAAAAGGTAAGGGCAGTTTCACTCCAAGTATTTTGCTATTCTATTTTTCATTCAATTTCCCTACGATATCACACTCAGCTTCATACAATGAAGAAGGAAGAAGCCCCTGAGTAAGAGAAGACACGAAATATCATATATTTTCCCCATGCAAACTGCATACGGGAATTTGCAAGCTCGGTGCTTCCAATTCAAGCCGATGTTAATGACATTTAGATTTTTGTCTTAGCCTCATAGATCTACGTTGCTCTCTTCGCGAGTTTGTCATGCTTGCAATGATTGCGTGAAGAAAGCACGCATCTGGCAGTAACCTCTTAACTTCTTATTTGAACCTCTACTCTTTCCTCTTATGAATATAATGAAAAAAGTATCTTCAAACTGCTATTATCAGGGTGCTACAAATCACGTGCTTGTGGCGTACCCGCTTTCTGCGGAAGTAATTGGCATGCACTATATTTTGAAAGCTGGGCCTTGTCTATTTTTTTTTGCATTTCTGTTTGTGTTTCCTTCGCTACCGGCACATCTGGAATATAAGCCTACACTATACGTCTCACGCAGGAAGGAAATATCTCTCAATAAAATAATGTCAGTCATAATGTACGTGACATGACAGAAAGAAAAACTGCAAAATGAAAGTATTAAACTACGTTACCATTTAGTTTATATTAAAAGAACCTCCATCCATTCACGCGCAAAACTACCGGAAGCTCCCGCATCATTGAGAATGAGAGATCTTCATATATAATTGTAGGCGCATGTAAGTAGTGCCTGTGCAGAACTTGCTTCTTTACTGTTTTTTTTTTAAGTGGAAGGTGTGAAAATTGAACCGAATAGCTTTTTTAAAGTTGTTTAATCTAAGTCAACTTTTGCGCTAATTGTAAAGCTCTCGATCTAAAAAACAAACATGTCAGATTTATTTCTAATCGCACTTCGCCTAAGAATTTTAGCCACTTGCACTACTCACGGCCTCGCAGAGAAACATCTGTTATAATTGTCTACTAAACCAACTGACGCCTCAAGGCGCGATATTACACCTAAAAAGACGTAGCAGAGCTTTATGTAGTTAATACGGTGAAAGGCCTCACTGGGTTTTGTGTTTCGTTCTTCAACGGGCCTCTTTTATCATAGCGTTAGAGCCTTCATGAGCATTGTTGTGAAGGTAGTCATCTGAACAAAGCTTTTAATTTTAACAATTCAGCGCCCTAGAGAGAGCGTGCGATGGTCTTTTCTTCGTGACAACTTAGTTCTGGCAATTCTACGCAATTTGCGGAGCTGAAACAAGCCTTCTCTTATTCTGTAGAGCTGGATGGCCACCGCTTGCAGGAATCGCTTTTCTTTTATAAGCCTGTGTAGGCTTCCCCTGAACGCAAACAAGAACTGTTGCCGAGTCTTGCATCGGCCCCAAAAAACGGTTAGAATAAATTTTTCAAACTTGAAAGGCTGCTTACGTCCGCGCGAGGAGAAAGTTTGGCCTTGGAAGTTCCTCAGTGAACCAACAAAGCGTACGGGTAAAGCAGCACTTGTTCGGGAATAGTTGGTCCGCGGTACTGATTAAGAACAAACTGAACAAACATACCACACAAACTTCAGAGGCGAAGCTGAAGGGCGATGCGCAAAGTTTTAGCGGATTTGCTGCCTCCAGGTTGTAACTTATAAATGCATGGATAAAAAAATACACGCCGAAGAGAAAGAAGGCAAGACAAGAGGGTGTAATTGTCGACTAAAACTGCAGAAATTTCGACCTCTAATCTGGACAGTGAAACTAATCTGTCATTATTACATGCACTACTCCTTTCTTTTACATGTTACGCCTCCAGACGCTCACGTGCCACAATGTATCTCCCTCTCACACGCAAATCCTGGCAATGCTCTCTTTTTCTTCTCCTCTCTTCCCATTTCCACAATGCCTGGTAGAGGACCGGTATCTTCTTCTGCTTAACTTCTTTGTGTTTTCCTCTTCAACGTCTCTTCATCGCTCTGGCAAGTTCTCAGGAATGGAGTTAGCATGGCTGCCTCTGTTTACTAACTGCCGCCGCATGCCATTACACTGCATTCATTCCTTCAGCCTTTCAATTTCTAACAGCGAATTTTCGCCTTCTCTCGTCACGGTTTACCTGCTGCGGCAAAGCAAGCTTTCGCGTTCCCAGCCTGCACCAGGTGGCCACCAAAAAGGTTTTCGTTCGTGGTACTCCGGGGCAAAAGATATCTGCAGCAGTGGTGTCCCAAGACGCTTGCTCTCAAAGCGCCCATCCAGGACGTAGCCGCCTTCATAAAGCATCTTCATTCAGGCACACGGAATATGCAGACATCTACACGCACAACGCACCTGATATCGTGAAAGTCCTCTACACGCCTGACCGTTTTTAATAATGTCCTCGAGGCGTCTTTATTCATAACGTATTCCCACTGCCTCTAAATGATTGAAGAGTGCTCTGATGGATCAGCTCGCACGTGCTCAAACAAGCCTCTTGGTGCAGTGTGATGCCATCACGCATCGTAGTGGAAAAACACGGTAGACATAGGGTTTATGTTTACCCATGGCGTCCCTATTTCGTCAACTCCAATGGCAGGCAGAAAACTGAAAGCGGGAATGTGAGGAGAGCTTATGCCTCAGAGCGAGTTTAGCGTGGTGTCGGTACAACCGAATGGAGACCCCAGTTCACCCTCCACTGAGAACGGTCGAAAATCTGCCTGGCTACAAACTTTCCACTCCATATTTGTTCATAGAAACTTCGATGACAGGTTGCTAGAACCAAATAAAATAAGAGACGTAAGGGTAATTTAAGATGCCGCTGAAAGGGACTGGGTAAGAAATGGCATTGAACTGTGAAAAAAAGGAAGGGAAAGAAGAGGAGAAAAGTTGCTGGCGACTTGAGTTGGGGACTCGTGGAAGAATGTAATGCTAATAAACCACACTCAGCTCGAGAAGCGGAGAGGCCAGGATCAATAAGCCGCGGCTAGTCTCGAGAGTTCACCTATTTGCATTGGAGAGCACGCATCTTCCTGGGACGCTCTGTTGACACTGCGCACAACAGCACCGCGCGAGGAGGCGGTCCCGCGGGGATTGTAATAAAGTACCAGGTCGCACTGGCTATACTTGGCGCATGCGCGATGGCTGTTTGACTGTGACGGCGCACGGGGCAAGGAGAGCAGACAGAAGCGAACCGTCCCATAGGCCGTCTAGTGGACGACGAATTGATTTTGTGGTGTGCAGCACTGTTTCAAGCTGGCATACACGACTAGAGAGGCACTGGGAGCTGAGGCATGCGTGTATAAAGCAAGAATAATTGCTTTTTATTGTAAAAAAAGCTTACATATTATTGCTACTTCTTAGCTTCTGGTCGTCATAGGGAAGAAAATAAGTGGGGTAGTGGCCTGCAGCCTCTTGAGGCCTTTTCGTGCGACAACTAACCGGCGCTCATTTTTTTCAGTATTTTTCCTCCAAGAAACTCTGCGGCGCACGTCGGATGTTGCAGTTTGTTTGCAAGAACTATTTTCTTCCTACTTTCGCTACTGCCACTGTGATACGTTACATACATGACAACCGGTGTAGAGCACAGGCGACACTAGGCCAGTTTGAATGGATCTGAGTTAGAAAAAATCGTACCTGATTTTCATGTCAAATTTTTGCTTATTAAAAGATACTCTATATATAAAAGATGGTACCGTTTGTTTTCTAGCAACGAACTGCCAGTGAGATATTTTGTGTTGGTTGATGCTAACATAATCATGATGCATTTTTATGGCACAAGGGTATCTGTGGCCAAAGAGCGAAATGACACAAGGTATTCTTCTTTTACTTTAAGTGGGGTCAAAGACCTATTTTCCAAGCATTTCATCCTAAATAAGCCGAACACGAGACCAGGTGAAAACTTGTGCCCATTGTTTCACCGGTGGTACCCGGCGAAACTGGTTATCGAACAGTTGATGCTAACAAGCTGCACGTCAACCCCTGCATACTGAATGATGGTGGCACGAAATGACAAGGCAGGTAAGAATCGGCCTTCTTATAGTTGAGTAGGCGCGACCATACGAAAGAATATATAAAAGGTGCAAATGAAAGCGCCCCTTTCGTTTAACTGTCTTCTTTTGTGGAGGCGAGCCCGAATATTTTTCTTCACAAATGCAGTTTCCATCATGGTACACGACATATTCACGGTGAATGATTGGAATAGGTTATTATTAGCTCCAGTAAAGTAGTGCTACTATCCGCAGCATTATGAGGGATTCACAGGTAATTACAGAAAATTGCTCTATATCTGTACATTATCACACACAATATCGCAAGACGTGCTTTATATTTTACCGTCAAACACATCGTTTCATTTTGTAATAAAGGAGAAAAAGTATGCGGGGCTTCTTTTTTGCACTGTACATTCTGTAATTTCCAGAAACCTTTCCTCCCCTCCTTCCAGCCTCGCTCTCCGCCTTGACTACTATGAAAGCGTGATGTTCTCGCTCGCAATCTGTGTCAGCAGTATTCGGAAATATGCCACTAATGGATGTGATTTCTTGCAAGCCTAGTCTCCGCATGACTAAAACGGACAATGAGTGGAGCAGATGCTAGCTGCTAATTTTGCGACGGGGGACCGAGTCAGTTCTTATCGGGCTGAAAATTACGCATAATCTCCCCCTCTTTCTTGAGACTGCTTATCGCTATTACGAAGCGCCATGATTCTTGCGTCACTCAATTTTTTTGAAACCGGTCGTTTGTATGAACGTCACCATCAGATCGTACATCCTTGCCCTGTCATATGTTCAACACGCAAAGAGTACACTGTGAATGAAATTCTTTCCTGAACTTTGGAATTTAGTTCACCGTTATCGAGATGCTCGACTGAGTACCTGCAAGTTTTTTTTCAATTTCTTGACTTTATCGCGAAACCAAATCCATAACAGATATCGATTTGAATGTTACTCAGTGAATCAGTTTGTTGGAATTCTCCACCATTGAAAAAGCCTGATTAACTAGCATGCTGCATAGCCCATCGTGACAAGTCCGACTCGTGTGTCAGGCGCATGATATCGGAGGGGACACGCCCGCGATAGAATTGCAGTGGAAATCAGGAACAGCAGGTGCAATGACAAGCAAGTTCTCGAAATATACACCAACCTGCCGAAACACAAAGGCTTTTTTGCACGTAACAATGGCGGTTGATGGGGCAATTTCTATCGGTGCTGCAAATAGCGTTTGCGGCTCGGAATCAATCGTCGTTGTTTTCTCGATAGGGTAGAACAGCTCAATTGGTGCTATATTTTGTCATTCCCGCACTCTTTTGAGATAAACCTAGCCCTGTCTACACAATGGTGAGGCGATTCTTAATGAATGAAGGGCTACAGGAGCGTATATGGAGATGTACGTTAGATGTAAGTTTGTCATTACGGTTTACGCGGAAAAGAAGGAAAACAACAAAATACTGAAATCCTCAGTCATAATTTCTGGATTATTTTTCATACTCCCTTCCTTAACCCGACCAAGTCATCAGAAACTACAACAGATGCGTAAAATGACATGGGTATTGCTGGCTTTGTCGCGTATATATCTATACTAGAGAAAAAAAAAGAATTACGAATACCGATCGATGTTGAAAAAGTGTGTACGACGAGAGAAAAATTCCAAAAGACATTACAGCTTTCTTTTAAAGCGAGATCTGGTAATAGTTGCCCTCCCTGTCCGGAGCGTCACAATGTGCCAACGACACGGTGGTTACCACGGTAGCCACCCGGAAGGTTGCGCCCTGGAAAGTAACGCTCCAGAGGGTAACCCCCGTGGATAACTATCTGTTGGGTTACCAAGGAGCGAAGGGGCTGAAAGTGCTAACGTGAGGCAATGTAAGCCCAGCGCTTGACGTGAGAGCCTAATTGAAGGAGCTGCTGACTGGCGCAGCAATTCGGCTGACGTCAGAGCCGAGCGTGGTGGGCCGACAAAGAGCGCTGCAGCTTCATTGCTATGGCAACAGTCCTCTGACCGATTCACAGAAGGGGGAGATATCTCTAGGCCATCGCCGCGCTTGGCAGGGTGAACGATAACACCCGCGGAGAGAAGATACTGCATTGGTCGCTGCCGAACGCGAAGCCAATCGACGCCTAGTACAGAGCGAGAGTCGTCGCCAGGTGAAAGCAGCGTATGAAAACGAATGTTGTGACAGCGACAGGAGGTGCCCGTGGCCGTACCGGCGCCTTCAACAGCCGATTTGCGCGACTTGGGCAGCACAGCGTTCAGTTTAACAGCTCACCCTGAATAATTCACTTAGCAGCTACGCTTAGCACTGCTAAACGTTTTTATATTGAATTCATTTTACCATCATTCTCGCTTGTCAGAGCTGCGTGCAGTCTGATAGGCTTCACGTTCACCAGAACCACGACATCTGCGCTTTTTTTTAGCAGGCGATCATCTGCCCGCCATAGCAAGCCTGGTTAATTGACGGCCAGTCAAACGAAGTTTCTCTCTTTCAGAAATCTATTTTGTCGTCGACGATGTCAATTAAAATCTTTTAGCCCTAGTGTTTCATTATGCTGCCTAAAATAATATGAGGTGAACTGAAGTACATTAGTGTTCTCTTTGTTGCGTTTCCTTCAATCTAAGTAACCTAGTGACCTATAGCGCCACTACTCCACAATACATTTTTTTGCTTCCTTGTCCTTTCGTTCTGTAAGAATCAATACATTCTTGAATGTTTTTCTGGATGCACAATAGTATTACACCGCGTGAGGTGAAAAATGTGTAATCGAAAAGACAGTTACAGGATGCAACATTCGACATTGTAGCGCACCAAATCAAATTTTTCTTTCAATTACCTACGTCGTTGATTAAAGTTGGGTTTTTTTATGGTTCTCTTGTTCGGAGGAGAGGCAAGAACAGCTCTTTTTCATCTACTTCTCTCATTAGCTTTCGGCATTCTTTCTTGATTCTTCATTTTATCATTGATGATTAGAGGGCTTCTACTGCTTCTTGTTGAACGCGCTCAGCGATGGTCCATCGGGGAATTAGTAAAATAAAAAAATAACGTGCCTTGCGACGGGAGGAAAAGTGGGCAGGGACGTAGAGAAATGTTCTTTACAAAACGATCTTCGTTCACGTTAACGAGGCAGCCAAAAGGGCGACGAGAAAAACTCTCAGGGATAAATTGCTTGAGGCAGCTTGTTAATCAAGTAGCAGTCGCTGTTGTGATTTGGTGGCTCGAGCATTCGGCTGCGGAGCCGAGGTCTACGGTTCGAATCTAGGTCCAGGCCGTCACATTTTGGTGTGCATGAAATCAGAGAACGCTCGTGTTATTTGGAATGTATGCGGAGTGTAATGCATTAGAGATTTTACAAAATTAATGAGGAGAATTTCATCTCGGCACTCGTCGTAGTGCTGCTTCAGAGCTTTAAAACCATACCGAAGACAAACTATCGCATTTATGTCCATGGTATTAAATATCAAGAAAGGTAAGGATGTAGAAATAGCACGACACAGAAGAAAAAAAATTGTGGAAGAGAAAAACGGCCAACAGAAAGAAAAATAAAAACAGCAAAGTCGCTGTTTTCTTCTTGTGTATAAAACCACATAAAATAAATTTTCAGTGAAAGTAATCACCTGGCCCCGCGTCAAAATTTTAAATAATTTAATTAGAAGTTATGATCTCCTGAGCATGTTTTCAGCGGCAAAAATAAAGTATGCGTGTTGCTTTTTCTCGGGGAACGTCAGGTTTTGAATGAACATGAAAGGCTGGAAGGTCTCCACCCGCATATTTCCCGAGACCCTTGTGCGAAATTCAAAATATTCGCATCACAGAGAATAATCATCAGTTTGAAAATTCTATGCTTCAGAATGACTTTGTGCCGATGTATAGAGCTACAGTTCTGAGTAGTGGGGTGTGAGTGAGGCAATTATTTTCTTTGAATATTTCTCTTTAGTGCCAAAGCACTGTTCCGATGGGCCAACGCCGAGTAAGAGCTTGGGGTGTATGTACGATTGTGTTGTTTCTGGGTCTGTTTCAAGTTAAAGTAATAAATAAAAACAAATTAAATAAATTTTCCCGAATATAGGTTGAATCCGCGGCGGCTCGAACAGATCAATTGCGAATGCCACTGCACGAAAGCCCTACACTATCGCCGCAGCTAAGCACGCCTGCTGATAGACTGCAACACACTCTCGCGCTGTGCATTGCGCATATTCTTCGTTCATTGCGCATATCCTTCGTCCAATAATACTTCAATGAAACTAATATGCGCGCTTTGAACAATCTGTCTGTAGTGCAAGAGAGATGTGCGCTGCACATAGTGACGGGGAGAACGTTGTAGAAGAAACGCGACAATAGAGCAATAAGCGTTGGCGTTCACAGCATGGTTGCAGAAACGCGGCACTGGAGCATATGCCGCCTGTGTACATTACGATAATTCGCACTCACGATGAAAAAGTTGAATAAGCGCTTAACTGGATCTCTTGGCCAGTGGAAACCTTAATCGCACTTGCAGGTACGTGGCGGTGGGGTTCACCTGCAAGAAACTGTGCTTTCCTACAATACTTCGTGCTTAGCAACGCTAAACCGCCAAGTTTCATGGAGAAAAATTCACAAGACATGAAAAAGCGCAATGATGAAATAAGCAGCACCAATTAACAATCATACATTTGCCGCATTCTCAAAAAAAAAAAGAGCAACCCCTTGTTTAACAGATTTCTGTTGGCTTTGACGTCATCTTCACACTTCCGTAACCGCTCCTTGTGGCACCACGGGAGAATTCATAGACGTTGCAATTTTATTCTGCTCTGGAGACCCTCCGCCTCAAGAGTATAATGCGATATCATTAATATGTCCCTTCGGCGACATGGGGCCTTCATTGCGTATCACTTCGCTGACAAAACGCTGTTCTTTCTTCAGCCTTGACATAACGCTTAACCTACGCTTAAGAGAGCAAAGTGGCAGCATGAGAGATGCTTTTCGCTCAAGTTCTCCTTCCCGTCGCCTTGGATCTGTCTCCATGGCCGTATATACAGAATTTGACATTCTCAACTTTGCACTCATAGATCGCGGGGAGTACTCATTGCATTCCAAGCGCATTGGTGCAACGATTATGCGATGCGCCGCCGGCCCAGCAGGGGTCGTTTAAAAAAAAAATCCACCGGACGGCCTTAATAGACCCAGGCTACTCACTCCCGAGCCACCCCGTGCGATCAATGATTAATTTACCTGACATTTGCTACGGTGGCCAGATTGCTTGCAGCCCGATGGGCAGGTGGCACAATCCGCATTTTTCGCTCACAGCGCCGGAGGCACATATGATGCCTAATTTTCTGTAGACTTTTCTGACTTAACGCTCTCAGGTTGATATTGGTTGCCTCAACAGTATTTTAAGCACCGCTGAAGTTTGAACGTTCATATAGAGGCGCACTGTTCCTTCATGGCTCATGGGCGCGGTCGAAAGGACGCAGTCAAAAGGAGTCAAGCAGCGAAAGAGCAATGAAGGCTGGTACTGAACCAAGGCTTCCGCTGGAAAACTAACCTAATATTTGTCCTCGGTCTTACGCAAAAAGAAATGAGGCAGACATTTGCACCACTAATATCATGAATTAGGGCCTTAGCCTGCAATGGACAATGCGCTACCCCTTTCTTGAGAATTTTTCTCCGACTCCCACATCTATTCCTAAAGTAAAATTACACTACAAAAACATCACGAAAGCAAGTACATTGTCAAAGATGTGTCGTATAGGAGTTCAAGCTCAGTCAGGAAACGCACACGTCAGGCGGAGTCTAATGCTAACACATACACCGTCGCATGAATCTCATTGATTGTCTGACTTTTATATTCTTCACAAGAAAGGACGTGACAAATGTCTCACTTGAGCTTTATTTTAAAACATTCAAACTTTTGTGAGAACATAGATCTTGGAAATTATAATAATCAGGAAACTTTCACAGGGCGGTGACAAAAAGCTTCGAAGAACACGCCAACTCGGAACAGTATAAATCGGCACCTCGAAGTCTGCACTGGAGTTCGAATATCAGCGGTAATTCGTAGGCACTGCAAGCTCACCTAGAAGATTACAACAGGTCCCTTTCTTTTTTTTTTGTCAAATCCTTATCAGACAACTTCGAGGATACAATATGCTCGAGCTGCTCGTCACCACTGAACTGATACCTGCTATGCAGTGCGGTTATGAAAAGGTGTGAATTGTTTAACTGCACTGGCCGAAAGGTTGCACTGAAGAATAATTATCAAAATGAAGCTACGAGTCTATGGAACATAACCACAGTATTGTAGAATATGCAGGTCTATCTGTACGTCTTGATACCAATGCGGAGAAAACCAGGATGCTTACGTGCTTTACGGGTAGCGCAGGCCTTACATACCTTTTTAACAAAATCCTCATCACAGCTTAAAGCGTTTCATGCTCGCCGGTTCCTTTCTACTCCTTATCCCACTCTCAGAATGACACTCTCCAGCATATAAGCAAGGTGGGTGCGAATATTTAATTCCGCACCTACTTTGTGGCTGCCTTAGGTTTTATCGCGAGTACCCCTAAAGCATTTCGATTCTCTTTCCTTAGCAGACGCCGAAAACCTGGAGCCTGCGCCAAAATATTCGTCTGAGAGGAAAGCCAACAAGGCGCTCTTCAGTACCTAGGCTACGCAGGCTTGAGGAGCAGACCATTGATGTGCTTAAGCCCTGTGTTCTCAAAGAGAAAATGGCCTTCCAGGACACGTTCTTTAGTGTGCTCTGATCTTCCGTTCCTCTTATCTCTTTCTTTCGCTCCCTTGATACCAAGGCATGGCCTAGTTAACATCTCTTCCTCTTAATTACTCTTTCTCGATCCCACTTTTCCAAAACCTGAAGCAGCTGGTTAGAACACGCTGTCTCAAGGTGGGCTGAGACTTTTTTTGTCAAAAATAAATTTCCAGCATTTCCACCAGGCTGGTGGATCATTTCTTCTGTTTTCATAAAATATATTTCACTTAGTTACACTTAGGTATTCGTGGCTTTAGAGATGCTTTTGTAATCATTTTTCATGGTCACTGTGAGTGAAAAAGAGGAATGTTTTAAAGGCTTTATGTGCATTTGACTAACTCAACTCTGTTTTCCGATTTTTATATTTGGCAACCTCTTAACGCAGCAAGTTTATTATCGCTTCCTGCGACTTCAGTAACACTTTTTATTCAGCCTTTTATTTTTCTTTTTCCGTCGAGCGGAAAGGCGCGAGCTTTCAGATGCCTCATCCCAAGTTTTCTCGAAACAAAATTTTTAAAAGCTCCTGTATTTTTTTTTTTGGGGGGGGGGGGGGGAGCTATTAGGCGTAAGCAAACAAAAGTTTTCTATGCTAAATTCATTCGTAACTTTCTGACAAAATAAAAACAACTCGTGGGAGACAATTTTCTTACATCGGCAAAAGAAGAAAAATGTAAAAAAAAAACATGTTTTTTGAAGTGTATCATTTTGACATCATTTTGTATAGGTTTATATGCTACTCTCGTCAAAAATTTCAATACTCTGAAAACAGTGGATTTAAAATAAAGGCACATTAGAAAAAACGCTAGAGACCAAAATAAAAATATCAGACAAAATTTTAGTCTGGTTTCGAGCTCCAATGCAAGCTGCGTCTATCTTTAAAATTCCTTGCAAATTTTTTAGCCATTGCATTCACTACAACTTCTCCATAGCCAAATTTCGAAAACCATTTTCACGTTCTCACCCCGCCTTTAGCCACACTGCGAACTTCAGCTCTATTGGTGGAAAATGTAATAAAATTGCCTGATGTTCATCACATTCCCAAAATCTGTCCGTTATAAAGAATCTTAAATACACACTAATTATGTTTAACATGTTAAACAGGGAACTGTAATTCTTATTCTGGCTATATTCCTTTGTTTTACCCTCGAACATATTTCGCTTTCTTTTGTTCATAAGTACCGGGTTTAAAACCGAGCAAGAAAGGTGTCCTGTCGCTTCCCACGCACTCACATTCAAACTACTTTTCTTTCTTTATTGGCTTCATGCTGCTCTGGAGACAAGCACGCGTCGTTAACAGGTGCAAAGCGCAGTTACGTAAAACTGGAGAGCTCGCAGACGGTGTCTCCTTACGCCTAATCAGTATGCTTTGGCGCATGACGTATTCGTCGACAGACAAAAGCTGGCGTGTTGTGTCCGCGCCATTGAACTTTAAGTAAAAGCCCGTGCTTTTAATTCCCAACGCTTCTTCATTATTGACCATCTGTGAACAATGGGCGTGAGCGTTGGCATTGTCTTTCGCTTCACCGGTAGGAGGGCATCGGGGGCATGAAGCCATGCCAATACTTCTGCCTCGCTAGTGAATTGTCTTCGACCTTCGCGAAGCGAACACGTCGAGCGAGGTGCTTTGCTAACCTGCCGGTTGTTGCATCATAAGCATGGCACAGGTATATGCTCCCGCCGTATCACGGGCACGAAGACAGTGCTTTATTCCGAGCTGCAGGTATCGCTTATCTATAAGAGGCGCTGAGCAATTCATCATAAATTATGATATATCCTTGCATGTACTTAGTGGCATACGTATACCCCACGCGTTATCACCCACGAGCAATCAGAGTAGCATTCCTTTAGTCACTTCCTATGTGATACAGAAATTTATTTTTGCAGACAAGTGTACACAGTTTCTATGAAATTCCAAAGGGCTCGCTCAAGCATGCATTCCGCACACAAATGAAGACAGTACACTTGGCTACGGTGGTACTGTGCCTTTTCTTTCATATCCAACAATTCTGGACAAAAACATTTTTAAACAGAGTTTATGAGTGCAATTTTTTCATATTGTTACGTGACGACAAGCGGATGAAGGCAGGACTGCATTACAGATGGCTTTTGTGCGATTTAATGGCGGTGGACCTAGCGGGCGCGCCCCGTGCCGCGCCACTGCCGACTTAGTCGTGTTATAGTCCGTGACAATACATTGCACGATTTCACTAAAAAACTCAATATATCCACAGACCTCCTGTCTGCAGGCTTGAATGTTTTTGCAATTAATGGTTTTGCTATGGTCAAAACCGTTCCAGATTTGTTTTTTGGCAATCATAACAGCTCGATGCGAGCGCTGGAAGAACTATGAAAGAAAGATTTTGCTACGCATCCGAAGAAGGGATCATTAGCATCAATACTGCTATTCCAATATCTAACAATTTTCTAAGATTCAAAATATTGTCCAAGAATGTTCGAATAGATAGAAGCATAGCATTAAAACAAGTGGTACGCTGCGGTCATCTGGACGCACGCTTTGGCACACCAGATTGGTATCTGGAATACTGCCCTGGTGTGATTCAGCACGGCTCTGAGCGCAACCCAATACGTCACATCTCCCGACTTGTTTTCTTGCATAAAAGAGCCTCCATGTTTTTTTTTTGGTATTTTAACACAGTACGCCTGTGCACCGCTGCTGTATGTGGCGCATACGGTTGGTCGAAGCAGCGCACAGTTCTGTAGCAAAGGTTGAACGGTGTGGCAAACTAACGTAGAAGTAATGCAGATGTGTGTCGGGGAATCAATTTCCAGGTTCTCCGCTTCTGCCTCCGCAGTTCAAACTCAAGACTAGTTAGAAACGGAAATACTCGAGCTTTCAAAGTACCGAAACAGAACCTGCCGTCCCTACTGCCGCCAAGGACAGATTTTTTTTCCTTTCCAGCAATTAAGTTTTCTTTTTATTGTTTTTTCTTGTGTGACAAAAGTGCAGTGGCAGTAACAAAACAAAACTTACTCTAATATTCAGCCGCGCCCCCTTCAACAAGATTAGATTCAGAGGTGCGTGCAAAACGATTCATTACGTTATCGCGAGCTATTTTTGCGAAGCTACCTGTGGCGGTGATACCTCAGCTTAATTATTGCTATATTCTACCTCTTAAAACGTTTTTTTTTACTAAAAGTTGAGTTATTGCGATTAGGAAGTGGCAATATACTAATACAAGCCGACTCCAATTTCTCTTGGGTGTCCCTTTAATGTCACGAGCTATAATAGATTTTTTCTTGCATTATTCTTCCAGACACCTTTTCTGACGAATTATTGATATCTCACTGGCTCGCTTTTACAGCGAATTGAGCACCTATTTATCTATTCTTTTACAATGCAGCTAGCAGTCACCGTTTGCATATGAGGTAATTCAAGAATAAGAAACTTTACAGGATGCACCTGTGGCAAATCCTCGGATGCGACTCAAGTACTATAATTAACGAAAAAAACACAACAAACTTAACTTATCAAAATAGGTTTTATGGTTGGAATCTAAGTTAGGTGGGATGGATAGCATGACCAAACGTCGCCGTAGAGACTACACTTAGAGTGGCTTCCTAGCTACATTACCCTTCTTGTGGCGATGCACGCTTTACAGGCAGCCAAAATGAGGACTTTTAACGAAAAACATTATACGTTTACTTCGTAAGGCGCTAAGCCTAATAAATGAAGGAATAAAAGAAATATTCTTGGTATTAGCCAACTATGCACAAGCATTTACGCAAATACCATTTTTGTTGACGTAGATACACCACTAGTTCTTGCGCATGCCCGAACCGATGCGAGCCCGTGCAGGTCTTGGAAATGATTCAGTTCGGCAACTAAATGCACGGCTGTGCAAGAAACGATGTCAATGAGGTTCACGGCAGTCACTAACATTGTCGCAGACGCATACTATTGTGCCGAGGCACCACAAACTTCTTGTTTTCTTGGTTTTTTTTCGGGGACTGGTGACAGCGCAGGGATGAAAAACTGTAACAAGGAGATATGGGGCCGAGAAACGAGAGCAAGATGACAGATAATAAATTCTGCAGTCGAAACTTCGAAGAGCTGTTTGCCATTAATAGTCTTCATTTTTACTTTTGCTGCGTAAGAACTTCATGAATTCAGAAGGACACTTGCTCAAAAAATAAACTAATGACGCATGTTTTCTAGCAGAGATATAAGGCTAAATAAAAAGATTATCACTGCAAAGAGAGACACAGCGAGAGACGGGGGAAGTAAGATTGAGAACCTTCGGTGAATTTCATTAGATTTCCTGCCACCACATGTCGCCTGCAGCTACTGATATTTACGTAAGAGCTGTCTTTTTGTAGCTGCAGCCTATCTCTTCAGTTTGTACCTTTGATTATATATAGAATTGCGTATTTCAACTGTATAGCGTCTGCGTTTAGCTCACCAATCTTTCAGTGCCCGGAGGAGAATTCAGTTATTGTTATACACTCCTCGCAGATGTTGGGAACCTTCACTTGGTCCAGCAGGTTACGACATTTTCCGAAGGATTTCATTTCAAATAAGTTTTTTCGTTAACATTATTTGGTTCACATTATGCAATATGTTATTATGGCGTATATAGGTGGCTACATGAACTTGCCGCCCCGATAAGAAGCTGGGCAGTCCCTATGATAATATAGTCTCGAAAAGTTAGAGAGGAGATTAGTTTCAAAGAGGACGTTCACGAAAACTAAGACTCGGCGCTAATACTTTGTGAAGGAGTACACCGGGCGCTTTTTCTGAACGGTTATTTCTTTGGTGGGTTAAGGACACGTCCCAATAAAATAGGAGACCCTGAAGGAAAAACAGTGGAAGTAGATTATAACTGAAATATTGTTGGGGTAAGGGTGTTTCTACTGGCGCAGAAAATGGTTAATTAGAACTCATAGGGGTGAGGCATCTGTTTTGCAGTTGCTTCAGGTGGGTAGACGAAGATAATGAACATGATTGGTCATATTAAGTTCCAACCGAAGCGCAGTACTAGGAAAACAAGGCGGTACTTGTGTTTTCATAAGTAAGATTTAACACGGCTAGGACCTTTAACAAATGTCTACATAGTGCAGCAGTATGCACAACTAGGGCAAATCGTTCAGTTCTTTTTTATGCTCTTTGGAGGTGGCATATGCTTCGTTGATAGTATCGGAGAACGGTTCCACGTGTGCGAAAGGGGACATCGAACGGGATATTACCTATATTTATTTTAATTTTTGATTAATCATTAATCACGGTTGTAAAATCTCTGGTGCCACTGTCCAAAAATTATAAAAACGATTAAGAACTTTTGTTTGTTAACAGAGGTGAAAAAATCAACTTTGGAGGAAATGAAAATTATTTAAAAATAATTAATATTGTCTGCATCAAATGTAGTTAAATAATGGCACACCAGGCAATGGATTTATTGACAGCCTCGGACGTACGCATAGAATGCAAGCCGGAGCACAGGCATGCCCTTATTATTGGCTGGCTACAGGGCCCCGCTGATAAACTTAGCCGTTTTGCTGCTCGAATTATACGTCGCCTTAACTATAGCGCTTCTGTGGGCGTCAACGCTTCAGAGCATGGGAACTTTCTTTCACTACATGTTTAAAATAAAAGCCAATTTACGGTAATTACGACATCAAACATTCGGGGAAAAGCGATTTAAAGGCGAAATTTTGAGGCAGAGAGGACATCAAGATATCTGTTTAATTCGGTACCAAATGTGATGGCAAAAAAAGCGGGTTGAGTTGTGCAGTGCAATTGATGAAAGAAGGAAATATTCAAACAAATGCACGCAACTAAGCAATGTTTTTCAAAATGCGACTTTGCAAAGAAAAAAGATGAACAATTCATAGAGGGCATTGAGCAGGGCTCCTGAGGGGGGAGGGGGGAGCGGACACAGTGCAAGGACATAAAATCGGCGTTAAGAATCACTACATTCCAGCTGGCAGTCGTGTAAAATTTGGCCATGGTGAAAATGGATTCGTTTCAGCATTTTACTTTGCTTCAACGCGTCTTTTCCGTGCGTGTGCCAGCTTTTACTACACAGTGGAATGCAGAGGCGAAGAAGCTACTGACGACACGCAAGGCGACAGACATTATTGCTGCTATCTTGAGGGGTGAAAAGAGTAAAGCTGGCTGTTTTATTTAAAAAAGAAAACGAGGAGACAAAGAGGTAGTTTGAAGGTTGTAGGTGCAAACCAGCTTCTCTTGGCACAAAATCTCCTCTACTAACTGAACGCAAATCCAGTAGGCTTTTCACCGTTGACTCTCCTATTGACTCTCCAAGATTACATTAAGATGGAAGGATTATTCGACTTACGCTAGCTCAGAGGTCAGTATTTTTTTTTCTGCGCTAGTGTGCGTGGTTTGCATACGTCTCTTCTCGCTCACTTTTTCTCTTTCCATGGCCAATGTTTTCCCAAGCTGCTACAGCCACAGTTTTCTGTTTTCTCCTGGTGATACCGCAGCGGTGACGTCCAACACAGATAGACAGCTTTGCTTAGTAGATCCGTGCGTATGTCTTGAAATGGGCGACCACCCACTGGAAAACTTCGACCTTTTTCATCCCCTTTTTTGTTATCTTTTTTGCTTCCTCTCTCTCTGTTGTCCTACGGTCTGGTATAATGCATAGCCTTAAGTCGAAGTCAGTGAGAACGAGACGAGGGACGCAAATGGGGGGGGGGGGGGGGGGGGGGGGGGCAGAATATGTTTGGCATTATTTCTTTTTCTCTAAATCATCGTCATTATTATATTGATTCTTGTTGCAGTGCAGGCGCAGGACAAAATTAGTTGCGCAGCGGCGCACTGCGCTGCTTATAAATCAGATAGACGTCGCGGGCATCTTGTGAAATAGAACATATTTGTAAACAAGCCGAATACATACGAGAGGCTTCTAAAGCCCTCCCATTGAGATCTCAATGCAATATGGCGTGCAACCACATCTATCTTCAGAGTTATGAAAGCCATAGTTACACTGCACAGGAAAATTTAAGACTTGCAGACGCCAACTTACTTTTGCCCGTTAACTGAAACGGCCCTGGAAATGCAACCATGGTTCATATTTCACGTCGACTAGCTAGAGATGACAGTGGTTACGCAGCTAAGCAGTTAGTCTCCGTCGTCTGTCGGGCAACGCCACATGATGTATAGTTCCTAAGCAAGCGTATCAGATAACTGCGGCAGTTAAAAGATTGAATGAATTAGCTGCTTGCGGATTGAAGCACAAACTAAATCATGCTCAGTGGGCGCATCAACCTGAACGACTCAAGCCGTAAGCGCCGTTTCAGAGCAAGATTGCTGGTGTCCTGAATGAGCATTTGTGTATTGTATTTCAGTTTTGATGACAGTTTTAACAACTTTTCTATCAGCTGCATAATTCTTAATCAGTGTTTAACATGAGAATCTGCGCGCAAGAGAAACAACAGATTCTATAAAAATATACTCATCATTCGGCTTGATATGTACAGAGGCGCAAGAAGAAGTGTGAACACCGCTGAGCGTACTTGCTGCTCGCATTTTTTTTAACGCTACAGTACTCTCCGCCTATCTCCTGATAAATAGGTCGATGCAAAAGCAGTAAACAAGAACTTCATGCATCACTGCATGGGGTAAGACAAGAACCGAACGTCTGCCAAATGCCAAGCAACCGTATTGAGCGGAAAACAAACTACAAGGACAAGCGTTGGCTGTGGCTTTTCTTATTGTGCTACTTTGCTAAAACTCGCGTCGCAAACTCAAACAAGTCACGCACACCCTCGCTTGCTTATCGCCACGGAGCGCTTTCTGATTCGATCAGAGCTCTCCCTCGAGACCGCGGGAGGTGGGCCTTAATGCGGGGTTGGGTCGCCGCTGACGTGAGCGGATGTTATTAAGTTATTCAAACGCAAATAAATAGGTTGTGCTTCCAGAATCTCAGTGATTGTGACTTATAGATGAGGCGAAAGAGTGGTGTGATCATATCCTCTATTTATCTCTTCCTACTTCTCATATCCCGAGACCAAAGAGACAATTATTTGTAGAAAAGTTGTCGACAGAGCGAATCTGTCCAAGTACGAATCAGTTTAAGATTCTGTCTGCGTTCAGTTTATGTAATAGCAAAAGAACTCTAGCAATTGATGCCAGAATTTATTCCTTAGGTAAAGGAAAGAAAAACAAAATTAATAATTTCTGCGCAAGTTTCCTGGGCTTACTTCTCATGCGTACTGAGCCGAGGAGTGGAACCTCTTTCGACGTGGAATAAAACTTTTTGCCTTAGTACTTCGAGAGAAAATTTCTTTAACACCATTCGCATTTAGGCATCGTCATGATATCAAGCCTCAGCACAAGTCCGCTGTTTGCGCCAATTTAATGAGCAGAGCTATCAGTGGGGCCACATGCCATGCGATATCAGTATTTCTGACCCGGGCAATGTGCACCTGTGTCAGCCAACCACCGCAACTATGTTAGAGCTACCCTGATTCTATATTCAATGTTCCTTTAACCCATTCAGTTTTTTCGATAACGGTTGCCTTGAAATGGCTCTGCAAAGTCACACGGCAAATACGCACCTCCTAACCGCTACGAACAACCTCAGCACGATTTCCGCCCACACTCGTATTCTTGACTCTATGCTTCGCGACAGAAATGTAATTTTTATGTCTTCATGATACCTGATGCATTCAGAGCCGTAGTTCTGTCTCATTTGCCCCTTTACTATTTCCCAAATCGCGTTATATAAACGACTGCTAGACTGCGTGGTCACAACATAAAGATAGAAAAGATTGAAAAATGTTTTGGTGAAGTTGTACTCTTTATTTTCGCCATTTAGAAGTAATCAGCTCAATTTCGCCAGCTACAGCTGCAACAAACGTGTCTGCAAGTAGTTAAGCTGGCAAAACTGTACCCAGATAAAAGTAAAATACGACATCTTCGACACTCTAGTTCCTATGACTGCAAAAATGCTTTCGTTAAAAAGATTCTTACTGCCTGAAACAGATGAGCTGCGTGAGCAGGAATTGTAAGGCGACATTATTACGTTGTGTTTTCATTTGTGCCTTTCAAGTGCCTTCTGCACGGGCCAATTTGGCCGGCAGTATTGTGAAATAAATAAATGACCGTACCCTTCCGCCGCTACTGCGTCACTTGTCGAGCGTAACTTAAAGGCGTGATTTCCAATAGCCACGGCGTAACGGCAGGCAAATTCTGTCGCGCTCAGAATTGAATAAGGTAGGGCACACGTTTGAGAACGACACAAGGCTTACCGGTTACGCCTAGCGCTTACAGATGCGACCGCTGCGTCAAGATTGACGCTCATCGTGCTAAGGAAGACTCACTGCACTGCATGTGTCAATCGGTGCCGCTCTTCTTGTTTCATGCTCTGAAGGCACACTTCCTACGATACGTCAAATTGTGCAGAGCAAGCTTTGCAGCACACAACGCTAAGTATTAGGTGCTAATATGAACTCTAACAATCAATGCGCAACAGATTCGCAAAACAATAATGTCAGAAGTTTCCTGCTCAAAGAAACACACCAGAGCTCAGAAGATAAGGCTGTGTTTTATTGTGTAAGCACAAATCCGATGGGTACCAACCCCGAGGAGAATCCTCGGTTGTTTCCTCCTTATCAGTTCGCAGCTGACCTAGCGTAACCGCTCTGTGCTGCGGCACTGCCCGCTCATCGTCGTTGTCTACGTAGCACAAATCCGTGCTTTTGTGTTCATTCGATTGTAGTAAACGTTCTTTGTAGTTTTCTTTACCACTGAAGATTCTACCTGATCTGATTCCATTGACGTTTACTTCAAGGTTGCAGAGAAATCGGTGGCATTCTTGACTTCGGGAAAGCAAGACACTTCCTGGTGATGGATACACTACTGATTCTAACGTAGTAAATTTTCTTAAACTTCATGCGACACTATTTGTGGCAGTGAGCTATTCATTTTAAACACAAATTATTTAGACACCAGGGTATAGTTTCTCATTAAGCAGCTGGGTGCCGGACAATATAACACGTTTATTACTATTATATGTATTAGTTTTTTTTTCGATCTACATAGCTAGCAGAAGCGAAACTCAAAATGAGCGAAGAGAGATTTTGCAGAGGAAGTTTGTACGGAAAGAGAGGGAAGGAAGAGAGGAGGACTCAGGAAGGATCCTCGGGAGGCGCATCACGCAAAGACGGCTCGCATGAAAGCAGAGCGCGGGGTCCGTGACGGGAGCAGCAGCAACAAAACGAACAGCAGCACGAGCAGCACCAAAGCTAGACTGATTTGCAGTCGGCTCATTTGCATACGTCCGATAAGGCTTAGCTGACGCCTCCATGCGTCTCTTCTCCACTCACCATTCTCTTCTCAGCCCGTTGGTTCTTAAAGGCGCTTTGCCCTACGAACAGATGAGATTGTACGTTCTGAGCAAGACTCCAGAATGGCAAGGAAGACGCAATTGAGGCGCAACAGGAAATAAGACAAAGGGCAGGACAGGGCGGGGTTCTTACAATGGAATTAAATGGTAGCAAGAATGAGCAGCTTAAGCGAGGCGACCGAATACTTGAGAGAACGTGAGCCTGCAGCTCATGAGGCCGAGTTACTTTGTTTCTGTGAGCATCTATGACCCGTGTTGATGTTTTTTGCCCGCCATTGGCTGGGAGAACTTCTAATAATCAGATAATCACCCAACCTTCTCGCCTTTCCTCAGACTGTACCACGGCCGCTTCTTCTTGTGACACCTTTCTCCTAACACTTGTTTGTCTGCGTTCCCCATTCACCCTTTTATCCTCTCAGCTGTCTCGTCTTTCTAACTTAGCCGCTGAAATTCTTTCCCTGAGAAGCTTGCTAGGAGGAATATTTAAATTAAAAGTTGAGCGGGTAAACAGCAGGCTTCCGCTGCGCCCCGGCTAGGGCTGTGACGAAGATTAAGTTGACTCCTCCATCAGGGAAGAATGAGCGATGCAGTTGAACAAACTCGGCTTTAACGGACGAAACAAGGAACAAAGGAAGAGAATGGGATTCTAAATATGATGATGTTGGCGGGGTGAAGCCAGCGGAGGGCGGTGCTGGACGGTGATGCAAACTTTCTAAAAGTCGTTTGTTGGGAAACTCAATCTAATAATAGGAAGAAAAGAGAGGAAATGAAGGAACGGAGGAGAGAGGCGATGGAAGTGGGGAGCGTTTTTGACTGACTGGGCGCTCTTTTCCTACACGCAATCTCGTAATGTATTTAATAGGTTCGCCCACACAGAATTTTCGTTAGCCAAGCAAACTGGCTCCCGGAAACGAGATGGGCTGCTCTTGTCACGGAACGGATGGGAGGCTTCGGCTTGCAGGCGAACGCTCAGTCGGATGCTGTCGAGGCCGCTAATGAATGGCTCTGTTGCACGATAAAGAGCCAACTCACGCCGGCAGAGGGTTAGTCGAATTTCCGTCATCAATTGTTTTACAGTGAGTTTGTAACAGTGGTGTATGAGGATGCCTTCAAACTAGGAGAGTAGCTGGTGGCTTGCGCTAGCATAACTAGTTTAGGATAGTTATGTTTCAGGCTGTTTTGTTTATGTCCATGTAGGCGGATAACAGAACAAAAGAACCAGCAACGGCAGAGAAAAGAATACTTACAGTTCCCGGTAGCAGTATCATCGTACCCCACATTCGAAACCTTAGCCAGGTTTCGCTATCTTTAACAACTCTTCTCCTCATGGTGGGGAACTGTTACGATGCGCTGTTACCGGAATGCCTTGAGACGTCTGATAGACGGCAATCTCAGCTGGTTCGAGCTAGGTTTGAAGCCTACCTCGGAAGGAATACGTAAAGTCAATCAACGTGTAGGATTTTTTTACGCGCTGCGCGACTACATGATCTTACATGTGCGCCAATGGGAAACCAGTCAATGTGTGATGTACTCTCTTTAACTACCTTAATAATTTATTCTCATAGCATTTACTGTGGCCATTTATGAACAGAACTAAGTATTATCTATATATAAGGACAACCCCTGAAAGAGTATTTACAGACGTCGTCTAATGACTGTTAAAGAATTTGTCAAAACATATCTGGTTTAGTTAAAAAGGGCGCCGCAGTGCAGTAGTTCATACAAAAATATCCTGGTGTCTCAACTTGTCTTTGCTTTTGTACAAGTGCCAGATATTCTTCAGCTTGAGTAACAAAGTCAAAACGCGTCAAGAGGATCAAATCCTTGGTAATTAGCGTTCATTGATGCATGAGAAAACGAGTGAGATCAACAAAATTATCGTGCTTAAACACTGTCTTAACTGAGTAATGAGTCCCCACTTTACTTTCTCAATAGGCGTGTAGCCGTGCTCCGGCTAAGGAAGTAAATTGGCTTTTTTACATAATATAGGGTCCAAAAATATGGTTAATGAACTGAAAAGAAGTGCAGCTTGTTTCTCGCACCTTAGACATCGCTGTGATACTTCAGTGGTACGGACGAAGTCTCTCTTTTTAGACCTCACACTACGACCTACCTACCTACCTACCTACCTCGGGCATCAAATTGTTGTTACTTTGCTGGCGCACACAATTAAAGCGCTGGCTTTTCCAACACTCAGATAGAAATTTATCGGGAATATTTTGAGAAAGCAGTGCGAAAAAGGCGAAAAGCTAATTTTATTATTTTCTACTTTACAGTGTTGATTTAAGTAAAAAATTTCTGTTGAAGCTTTAAACATTTTTTCTTTCGAACAAGAGGCGCCAAGCCAACCATTTGAGCTCAATGCAAGCAAACATCGAATCCCTATGAAAAGCTTTCCACCGGAAACCTGTTTACACGCCTGTCCCAGCAGTCTGCATGCGAAGCCACAGCACTCTTCTTGGTCTTGGTTAAAAAAAGAATAGAATCGCAACACGCTCTTCTTTATAAACTGACTGCGCACAGCGACTATGAATCTTTTCTCGTGAAGGGAAATAGAGTATACACTATTGCCGTTTTACATATGAGCATATAAGCCGGTATCCCTACGCCATGCTGGGTGAAACAACTCCTTATAATGGAAGAATTATCAGCCATTGCTCCATTTCAGGCTTTTACGTCACGTAATGACCCCGAAAGTGATCGTCGTTGTGGACAGGTGTGCTCCTCTCAATGTAGTGCGACTTTTTTTTTTGGCATTACATCATTTTTGTATATCGCTGAAGACAGAATTTTCGACTTTCCTGAATCCGCGTGCCGCCCGATAGCAAGATGATGTGTTTTTTTTTTTAAATGCTGCTTTGAAAAAAGAAGGCTTCGAGAGTAAACTCTGTCTTTTCATTTTGTCTGTGGCATAGAATTCTGTTTCTTCGTGAAATTGAGCAACAGCTCTCAAATCTATTTTTCTTGTGCGCGATGTTGCCTTAGTAGAAAGGCCGCTCCTTCGTCGCCAATATAACTCTGTCGCAATGTGTGCGCACTATACGTGCTTCCGGCAGACACATATGGTTGAATTTGAATTTTCTTTGCACCGCTAGTGCTTCTACTAGGCATTCTAACGTAGTCTGAGCGGCGCAGCTGGTGGGACAGGCGATGGGGGGGGGGGGGGGGGGGCTACTGAATCTAGAAAACAGAAAAAACGAGCCTGAACGAACAGTATTGGCAAAACTGGGAACCCATTCTGCCGAAGTGTTCATTTTCGTGCCGTGTATCAAAAGATGCGTTCAATTCAAGACACATTCCGTGAAACTAGTAGAGAATTTTATTTCTTTCAAAGTGTTTCCGAATAGAAGCCAGGCTGCACTGAACGAGTTCTCTCAAGAAAGCAAGAGGCACTAGTTGGCGGCAGCCGCTTCGACTGCAAGCGCCCATGGGGCGTGCCCTCAGTGATTAAAACACAAATGATGCGCGTTAAGATTTCACTTTGGGCTACATACAACTCTCTTTGCTTTCTTTTTCTTCTGTTTTTCTCAACTTCGTATCATATTTTTCTTCAGTTCTCTTCTCCCAGTATTCTTTTCCTTCGTTCAACAAGGGTAGGTTTTTTTTCTTATTCAGAGACTTTTCTCGTGCTGTCCGGTCACCGCACAACAATGGATATCTTATCCTCTTTTCGCATATCTATTCACCCCTCGTCTGATGCCTTTCTCAGTTCCCCTTAATTCTACACTCCGATCATTATCACTCCTCCGTCCCTTCCCTTCTGTCTTCCTAATTTTACTTCTCTATTCGGAAGGCGTGCAGATGCGCAGTCATGCAACGCTGGCAACATGTAAGAAGGCGCTCATAATTTTCAGCATATTCCATAATCCAAGAACCACCTGGCAAGTTATCTAAGAACGAGTGAGGAAGTGAGAAAAAGAGGAAATTGTAATGTCTGCGCAATAGCACGGAGGACGCATGTGCTGCTACTGAGTGCCTCCACGCTGTATTTTAGTACTTTGTATTGAGATAGCATTAGAACGACTATGAACGCGCAAATAGTGCGGCGTATGCGTCGGCGTCGAGGTATGCGTGAAACCTTCAGAGAGAGAGAGAAACAGAAGGACGAAAATTCAGGGAGTTTAACTAGGTGATGCCCAGTAGGCTACGCTACATGTTAAGAGAACAACGAAAGGAAAAAAAAGGAAAGGAACAGTGGCAACAAAATGAATTTTTGACGTGTCCATCGACCACTATGACAAGGGGACAGAGGGCGCTCGCCTAAAGCTTAAAGTTTATAATCACGAACTCAACGCTTAGTCCTTTAGGAACTTCAGGAGCGCGTTCATCGCTCCCTTTTGTGATGAAGGTTTACACTAAGGCCCCAAATACGTGGGTTCTGTTAGGGGACGAGCGTCCAAGCGGCGGAGTGTAACACTGCCAACAGTGGCAAGGGGGTGAACCGTGCAGAGAGATAAATTCCCCTCTTCACTTGTAGACGAGAGCAGGAAGACTCTATACTAAGGATAACAAAAACGAATAAAAGAAGCGATTGTGAATTGCGGTGCAATACAAATATAGTCAGAATTTGAATAGATTATGAATTGTAAATGGCTGGTGTTTGAAACACTTTGGAATCAGAATTAGATTGAGAATTGAAATAAATTCACTAGTGAAAAAAACGATGTCAGTTTTTTAGCATGAGTGCGACTGATCGCGCCTAATTAAGTTTTTTTTTTTGTCAAACCTCTTCAGAGAACGTGGTGTCTAAAACGGGTCTACGAATTAGAGTGCTATGTGACCCGATGTCTTTGTTGGCCTCAAGGTATAAATGGTACTTAACCACTGCGGGGAACGGACCATTACAGCTGCGGCGATTTCTTCTTCTTCTTCTTCTTCTTCACCCCAGGTATATGGCACATACCCACGCGGGGGGATTGGCCAAGGTGTAGTTGAATAAACAAAAAAGTTTCCATGGAAGATGATGACAAAAATGTAGCACCAATCGTGAATTTTGAAAAATCAATGAATAAAAACAAGAGAACAATATTGACAGTTAGATAACAGACAGCATTTTGGTGAAAAAAAAGAGCTCGTAGAACTTTAAAAAAAAATTAGCACATCAACCTACCAGTTGCAATTATGTAATCGTGGAGAAACCCACAGATAGAACACAATGCAAATCCCTTGGCGTTCGCACCAAACGATAATAATACTGGCAAAGAAAAAGGGATCCCTAACCAGGAGAGAGGAACCACCAGGTAAATCTTTCTCTGAAGTGCGAACTTTGGGCAGTAGAGGAGAAAATGGTCTAAAGATTCAAATTTCCTTCTGTTCTTTTCCTCGTCTTTTGCACAGCGTCGCCTTTGCAATGCTCGGCGCTATGTGCATGGAGAAGCAGGCAAGAGAAAAAAAAAGCCAACAAATATTTATGGTTCAAACGCTCGCATTCATGTGCGCCACTTTTGCTTGCTATGCGAACAAACACTGCGGATTTTGGCGTAAATGACGACGTTGTGCGCAAAAAAAGCGCGCTAAGATGCCGTAATAAAATTAGAGCAAATTATTCTATCCAGAAAACGCAGTATTCTCAGCGGTTACAACCATGACAGCAAAAAGCTTGTTCTACGTGTTCGTGTATACTCTACTGGCAAAATGTTATTCATGGTGCGGAAGCGGTTCCTAATCACGGTCACAATAGGCGTGCAGAAGAACGCGCATAAGGATTGTTATAGCGTATTATTTTCGTGAGCTAAATATGAAGACAAACATTCTACGAATGCACTTGCAGTGTCTGGGGTACGTCGTTGGGAGGCGTGCATTCTATTTTTTACAGAGTTTTAAATAAAAGTTTATTACTTGATATTATTCGTGACAGAAATAGAAAGGTACTTGAGTTTAAACAGCACGAAAAAAATGGAAATTTTCTGGAAAGAGTTCCATCCTTTCATGTCAAAACTTAGCTAACCTCTCAGAAAAAGCAGATCTGCGGGGCGATTCTTATCATTTTGATCCGGAGTTTCTACAAGAATGCAGAAAGGTTCCGAATATTGAAGCGATTGCTCAAGATGCAGTGTCACACATTCTGAAGCGTCAAGTACGAGGAGTGCGGTCAGCGGTTTCCGAAAAGAGAAATTAGTTCATGGCACCTGCGTAAGCAGAAATATTCTTTAGAGCTCTGTGATAAATTTGGCATAAGAGACGCCTGCATTTAATTAAAATCAAGAATGGATCATAAATTAAACACGTGCCACATCGAAGCTGAAAATAAATTTGTTGCGACGACATTTACGCCATCCCTTTGTTCGAGAAAGCAAACTCAGCAAACGCGCAAGTCCTCTGCAGAGAATGCAAAGGTAAGCATATCTTTGGGAGAAAACAAAAATTCACTTGAAAGGAACCAGACAGCGCCTGAAAGCCTGTATGACCCACCTGCGAAGTCACGAAATGAACGCCGTGTTTCACAAATACATGCAAAGAAGAGGGGCTTTTTTTAAATCCTTCATATAGAGCGGTGCTTCAAGTTTTCAGATAAGGAAACACAAGAGAGATAGAACTGGGAAAAAAATGTCCGAAGAAAACGCTCGAAGCCTGTTGAGGATAAAGCGCGCAGCTGAGCAGAATGCAGGAATGAGAATTTTGTGAGAACCTAGGAGTAGTAAGGAGAGAGAGAGAGAGAAAAAAAAGCGTTCCAGTGTTGTTCCTTATCCCCTTAGCCTTTCAATATCGCGTTCACCTGGTCTGACACGGCACTTTCGAACCCCCATCTTTTCTTCGCACAGGCGCATCAAGAGGCGAACGAATTTCTCAGGAACCTCCAGGAGCGTCGGAGCCGGAAAATAAAAACACGAAGAGGTTCAACGAATCCTGATAAAAAGAATACAGAACGGGTATATTTTGTAGCGCCCACTTAGTGGAGTTTGAACGGCCAATAAATAACATTTCTGCGGCTTGATGTAACACATAAAAGAACAGAATGAGACTAAATAAGAAGAGGTTTGAAGGAAGATGAAAAAGTTTCGAAAGTCGGGTGGCAGCAAAACTTTTCTCTCCCCCCGCCTTTTCGCCTCCCCCCGCGCTGCTTTCTTTCTCGTCCAGCGAGCTCTATCCAGTGTGCTCTTACGTGTTGAGCCCAATACTTACTCGTTGTCTCGGAAAAAATGCGCTTTCTGCTTGTTTCCCGGTTGCATTGGTTTTTCGCTTTTGCTTACAAGGAACCTACCTTTCACAACGCGCGAAAGTGGTACGGTGGAGCGGTGCGACGCGGCGGGCTCCGAAAGCAGTCTGAGTGGAAGCGAAGCAGCATTGCCTACGGGAGGCTGCACAACATTTTAGAGTCGAACCATAATATTATTCAAAATTTCGCGCAGTGTATTTAACTACGGCAATTCCTAGTTCATGTACTGTATGAACAGAGCTTGCTCACCCCGAAAGGGGGTTTCACTTAGCTCGGCCACCATGAAACGCAGCCTGAACGCATTTCGGCACCCGTGTGCCGATGTGCAGGATACGGTTCAATGGACAACCCGCGTCATATTGCGGAAGTGATCCTGTATCCCCATTTGAATGGATCTCCTCAACACATTTGTCATTTCTTCCGGCTCTGATTGTTTTGTCACGACTACACAATTTTATCAGGGTATGAAAATATGTTTCAGCATCTAGTGAAGAGAAAGCCAATATTAATTTAGCGATTTCATTTCAACATGATTAGTTTCATAGAATACTACGGAAGACACCCTGAGATGTTACCAGGTTCTAGCGATGATGGAGCTGTGTTCTTGTAGCGAGAGTGTATTTACTGCGTGAATTCACGCACCTGATCCTCTTTAGACCCAAAAGTAAAGAGTTTCCGGATAATAAATATGAAATTGCCATTCTCACAAAGGTCTCCATCATAACAGCGTATTTCCAACTTCGCCATACACCAATTTATAAGATTTTACGACATTTCAGTGGCCATATTCAGCGATGTGCATTTTATTTTCTGAATACCGTCGGCTTCTTGCGAGTCTCAGTATTGATTAAGAGCTCTTTGCCTTCAAAATATCTTCATAAATCTCGTAATGATTGTGGCCTAAATTTTTTAAATGCTCTTTATGCATTAAAATTCAATCTAATCGCAAGCTATCTTTTGCTCGTGAGAACAGTAAAGCCAGCCAGAGCATAACCACTAAAAATTTCTCAGGGCACGTAGGTCTGCTGACATGCAGGAATGCGAAAGCATAGAACCTTCTAGTATTTTTAATTATTTTCATAATTAAATGCTTGCTCTTCCTGCATGTGGTGGCATAGTTTGGAGAGCACCAACGTGTGCACTCGCTAAAGGCGATAAAAAAAGAAGAATTCGGCACAAATGCGCCGCAAAACTTGCGAATGAAATCCTGACGTAAAGACGGGTTCGAAGACGTCAGATATTTCACGTTGTGCTGGCGGAGTGTATGATTCATACAGCTTACGCAGATTAGCTGTTATTTCATGCGTCGTAACAAAATTTATATTTATATTGATATCATTCATCTTCTTGTTTTCGCGCTCCTTTTCTCATAGACCGATACCAAATCACCCAACTTTCAGCTCTTGTCAATTATATTTGGCGTTACGCTATTCGTCTGCTCACATACCTTCTTTTTATTACTTTCAACCGCCAAGGTCTCCGATGTTTTCAGTAGGAAATGACGTTAGTTTCGTTGTTGACAGAGTGAACTGAAATAGGCCCAATAGTGGACGAATGTAATTTCTTGTAATTTACATCATATCTGTCACGTGGCAGTGCTGTTGATCGCTTGTCGGAGCACGTGTGATTTCACTATGTTGCCAAATGGACACCTAACTCCAAACGCGACGTCAATATAAGCTGCTCCATTGTCTTTAGGAACAAAACGGAAGTTACATATGTTGTAATTGTAAAATAGTGTGATTTTAGGTTTTTTATTGCAAATCAAAAACTAGAGAAGCCCAACTTTACATTTTGCAGTAAATGGAGAACCTTGTTGCCTGCCCATTTATGTGCGATTACTTCAGTTTTGATGTCTGACCACTGGCCATGCAGCTAGAAGATCAGGTCTATATTGCAACTTTTCAAACTTTTGTTAAGAGGGTTCGGTTGCGAGACTGCGCGTCCCGCAGTCAGGCACTCTTCTCACGTGAGAACTGCACCATACGGACATATGGCGCAGTTCTATAAGACGCCTCTGTGTCTGTGTGTGCCTGTGCATGTAACGTGTCTGTAAGAGCCTGCGTTCTAGATATTCTGTGTAGCTCTCTGCTTTTGTGTTCTGTTCCTTTCCACAGATAGGCATTTTGTCAGCGTTTGCTTAATGAAGGCTTGAGGGTGCTTGATCAAATAATCATTTAAAACTCCTCTAATCACGTTCCACGTGCCTGGCCAAGAACGCAGACTTTCAGTTTTGCAAACGGCAGCTTGTGTTGAAAATTCGGTTGCAAAGGTCGGAAAGAGATGGCGCAACGCACTTGGTTGCTGAGCTCTTCTTTTTCGGTCACATTCGCTTTTTTTTTTGCTTCCTGCAGCAGCCATCCCCGTCCTCCCTCGTTATTGCTTTCCTCCTATCAAACACGTGGTATCGTTTGGTTCACGCGCCCTCCGAGTCCTGCGAAAAAGCAAAAAGGGATAAAATTCCACAGAGAACGGCTCAGTAGAAGCTCAAGAGCCGCATATTGATTTGGTGATCAATCTGCTTTCCGGTGAACACCAGGCGCGAGCCATTCCTTTTGCAGGAGAAAGCCGCTGCTCAGTGAATCGACCTAAAGGTGGCGTTATGCATCAACGACGCTCAAAGAACGTCGTGTCTGCGCGGTGGCAGCGATGTTAACACGCGTGTAAGGCGAGCGAAAAGCTCTGCCCCACAGCGGTTTACCTTTAATTTGACAAAGCCTTTCGCCACAGGCTATGCGCTAGTCAGGTCTAACTTTACGTATACAAAAAGGCTGGACGTAAACATGCAATGCATTTGACGTGCAGTAGTGTGGGATGATATTGTTGCGTAGTTGTTATGGCAGTCCGGTGGTTGGGAAGACAAAAAAGAGCTTTCAAAATAATAGTGACTGGCTCGCGCCTACAAAGAACTGAATGACTCGGCGGCGGCGTTAGCAACAAGCGTGCTCGGCGGTCGTCTAACAGAATGCGTGCCGCTCTCGGTCATGGTGAATTCAATGCTAACAAGGAACCATATACATCAGATGACAAAACAACTACAACAATCAGCAACAATGTGAAAACAGCTGAGCGTTGCTGTGAACATAAATAAGAGATAAGTCTGGTCGTATCTTATGTCACAAACAGAATGATGAAGCCCAGTGCCGGCGGCTTTGAGCGTGAAAAAACAGTGCAAAGATTTCCGGCATTACTCCCCTCTCAAAGTAGCATCAACCCAATGCTTTAATACAAAAAGGAATGTGAAACACAGCGAAATAAAACAAAAACAGAGCGCAAATACAAAGTCCACTAACTGGCATAATAAGACTTCAGGCTAACAACATGTACAACGTCTGGGCGTGCGCGGGAGCTACTTCGTAATCAAGCCCTCCGATTCCAAGAGCGGTCTTTTACGGGCCGAAATAGCAGAGTAGAAGATTTTCTTTGAGTCCGCGGCGGCGAATGGGCGTCCGCACTCATATGCAATCACCCGGCTTGTACACCGCGCGGCGTCGGTGTAGGTGGTAGCGTCGGGTGTCTGTGTGCTGCTGCACTTTCGACCGACTGGACAAGGCGTTGTGGTTCTTCAGCACTCTGTAGGTAGACGACGACGTCAAGGGTGACTCCTTCGGTACCAATGGACAGCATGACGCCCGCGTGGTGGTTGCCTCCCTGCCACGAACGAAGACGGCCTAAGGCAGGACGACGTCTTAGGTCTTGTGTTCGTCGTTGGCATACATGGCAGCCATGTCTGATGTGGTATTGTTCGAGCGCCCTGTAAGACAGTTGGTCAGCGGATGGTACACAGTTGTCCTCCCGTAGCTTGTTTGACTGTAGTGCAGGATGGCTTCAGTTAGCTCGGCGGTCAACGCTGTTTCTGTGTCCATGATGAGCACTATGAAAAAAATGCTTTCCGTAGAAAATTTTGGCACTTCTCCTGCTGTTCTGTTCGGCAGGACTTTTATCTCGGGGCAGCGGGAAAGTCGGTCGCTACGATGATCCATTTGTTTCCAGATATTGAGCTCGGGAAAGAGACTAGCATGACCATGCAGATCTGCTGGAGGGGCATAGGTGCTCATTTGCTTTGCATTTTGCATATATATGCCAAACATGTCAATCCCTTGCTCACGCATGCAGTTCAAGCCACATACTTTCAGTTCATTGCCTCGTGCCACTCGCCAGTTTCGTTCAACAATGAACCCTTCTGCTGATGCCTGCCGTCTTGTGTGGGCACCTCCAACCTAAGCATTCAAAGGGCTTCTCGCATCACTGGCCTTAAAAAAACTGCCACGATGCCGACCCTCTATCACACCTCTTCCTCCCGACGTACATAACATACCCAGAAAACGCTCCAGTCTCCACAGTCTGGTTCACCTTCTAACGCCACAGAATAGGACATTAGTAGTTTTATTCGTGATGGCATCGTTGCGTGCATATACTACAGTTGCTCTAGTTACATTCACCAAGGCATATACGATGACGCACTTCTTGCCATTAATGAGCAGCGGGTGCCGGAGATTTTTAACAGCCCGTCCGCGCCCTCCAATCAGTTGCCGTTTTGTACAATAACAAACGTTTCTCTTTGTAAAGTGCTGTTTTGAACAAACGTTAGCTCTTTGGACAATTAAAAATTTACAATATTGAACGCGTCACTTCAAGCCTGACATTCACTAGTGAGCAGGAGAAATAGAATTAGGTGTAATTACTATTTTTCGCACATTGCCTAACCCCTCTTTTTTCATTAAATATTACTCAATCGCTACCCAAATATCACTTGACAGGTGGAAGCTCAGGACGTTTGCTATCTCATATCGGCAAAAATGTAAAAAGATAAATGGATCAAGGACCACATCTTTCGTTGTACTGAGCTTCAGGAGATTTTATCTAGGGTTATTGCTGTCCTACATACCATTCTAATGTTCAGGAAGGCAGCATTCAATACACACGAGAAACCTAAGCACAATAAAAAGACGCATTTTATAAATTAAAACTAGTGGCAAAAAACCTTTATAAAAGCGATGAAAGTGAGTAAAGAGAACAATAGAAATAAAACAAATGAGGGCATTCAAACGCAAAGAAGGTAAGTCTCTCTTTACTCTTCTATTATATCGGTTTGTCAGTGAAATATCTTAGTTCTAAAAAACAAAAATGTGCATTTACTTTAGGTTGAATATCTGCTTTAAAGTTCAAGACAACATGAAAGATAAATTAACCATCTCAGACTTAGTTTCGTTGGTTATTTTTCTGATGTGACAAGACAGAGAGAAGTCCATTTAAGTCGGGGTATTAAGAACGCACAAAGCGTGGACTTATTCCAGGGAACATAAAAGTTATGGCACATCCCACGTCCACTCGGAAAGAGAGCAATATCTCTTCCTACTGCCACCCGGACCGCAGCAGAGTTGTAAGAGAACAATTCATTTTACCCATGCTACAAAGGAACCAAGAACCCCCCTGGCCTGCTGGGTCGCCGACCAGGGGCTATGAGCTTAGTGTCAGGAGGCCGATCGCCCCCGCAGCGTCCTCAGCATCGGTTTCGCATCGTCCTACGCACCGCTCCCTGAGTGCGTTACCCACCGATTTCCCCTGAGAGGGGGCCCTCGCTCGCCGAAAACTAGCTGACCACACCGAAATCACTGGGGCGTTCAATGGGGCGACCGACCATTTTGTTCCCAAGGCCACCCCAAGTGATGCCCAGCGGATACTCCTTCCAGCACCCGAGCTCCCAGCAGTCTTGCTCCGAAGGAGGGCCTCCGTGTTAACGGAGGGTTAAGGGAATCTAGGTAGCTTGGACGTATCGATGTGTCATAAATTGTTGCCTTCGAAGGTCGGCCTTAGGGGACTTCACCGTGGTCTCTGATGCAGCTTAGGTCCGGCCGCACGCTTTGTGCCCGAAGAGGATTTACGTGTAGGTCGCACAGCTGTGTCAGTGGACTCAATTGTAATATGGTTTATTTTTAAAACCACTGCTGCTCATGCATTCTTCCGAGCTGAAGAGCGTCCAAAACCTGATACGGGACTTCACGTTTTCAAGGCAAGTGGGTGTACGGCGTTATAAATCCTGAGGAGAGGCAATGGGTTATTCTCTATCAGTATTAGTGAGCTTAAATTCAAGAAAGAATAGAATAAGTGCACTGATAAGCTGCTTGTGCTCACAAAAGAGGCGGCCCTGGTTGAAGACAAATCTCAGTAAAATATTGAATACTTTAAGCTGCCTCCTATCAAGAATGATGAACTTTTTTGCTACGGCGTTTTTTTTGCAAAATAATATGGGCTCAAAGTTCTTGGTCTCATAGACAGGCCTGCAGAGAAGAGTTTAGTGCGCGGTTTGATTTTACAAATGTACGCTGGTATTGTGCACGCGAGAACGCTCGAAAGCTATTGTTGAGCCCTACCTTTACCCCCTCCTTCCACTAGCGTCTGCATAAGAGAAATAAGTTTTTCGCGCTTATCGCAATGGCGGCCACCTCACCAGATATATGAATGGACGACTGGACATTCTTCTATCAACTCATTTCTTTTTGAGGGGAGGTCTCGTTATTTTTAGCATAAGGCGTACGCTGTCATTTCCTCCTCATTCGAAATACAGAGACAGTGTTTGAGAAATGGTTAGCGTGGATTAGGGATCAAACTGCTTGCTGCCATTGGCCATGCCACGAGTAAGAGGGAGGCTTAAATGGAAAGACAGAGAGACCTCCTGTCGCATTCCACCTGCACTCACTCATTTCACAATCATAACTCGCGCGATACCCTGATATGACACGGCACCGATACTAGCAGCCACATACAAGCTGAGCCACTGCTTTCTAGATATGAAAGGCCTCTACACTCCTCCTGTGACGTCACCGCACAAGCTCCAGATGATCACACCACGGAAAGAATCTGGAGCACAAGGCTCAACAAGAGACGGCCGCCAATCTTGGGTGTAGTTACTTTTTGAGCCTTGTGGTGTAAATTCATGCCATGGTATGGCCAACCGTGAAATGTGCGCTGACGTCATAGGAGGCATCCAGAAGCCTTTTTTTTCTAGAGTGCGTTAGCTAGGCACGATGCCTTCTAGAACACGTGTGCCTGTATGGCCAGCCATCATATTGCAGCGCACGGTATAAGGTTCTTTTGCAACAAACTGATTTTAGGAACGCTGTTAACTGTGCAGTAGACTACCATGCTGACTGCAGCCACCCTGCCGTCGAGACAAGAAGTTTCTGATTGCTTTATTCATGTGACGGCACTCAAAGAATTCTCGAAAGATTTTCTTACAAATGGTGGGTTTCTCTACCTACAGTCGTGTGATTAAAGGCCCCGCCGTCCCGGGCTTGACCACAGGGGTGCAAACCATCACCTTACTCTCAGTAAGCAATGTTGAACTACCGAACACTAAACATGCCCGGCCACATACAAGCGTGAACCACGCCGCTCTCCAGAGACCCTTCCACACTTTGGGGACTCTCCGCTGCGTTAAATGGACAGGAACTGATGCGGAAGAACCGGAGTGAGAAGAAGACATGAAAAAAAGAGAATAATTTGGAGCTAAGAGCGACCGAGAAGGTGTTCAGTGCCAAGGGGCGAAGAAAACGTAAAGTGCCTACGAATGTGATGAACGGATTATATGGACCTGTATTTCTTATAGATAGCGCCACGAGTCCGTGCTCTAGAGACACAAGCAGCTGCAGAGGCAGCATATTATTTGCTTGATCGCCTCTACACCGCGCGCTCTAGAAGACAAGTTTTACTGAAATGGCCAGGAATAAGTGGTGGCTGCAAACTCTCTCAAGGAAAAAAACCCCGCTGTGCTTTCTCGAACAGGCTCCGCACTCTTGGTGCTGTAAGTGAGGCGCAAGTTCACAGAAAGTCCAGGTGAAGTATTTAAAGCGCGCGTCCACTTCGAACTGGCCCGTTCATGGGTTTATTCCTGTTTCTTTGAATTACAGGTACTCGTCGGTTAGTGTTTACTGGTTTCATTTGTAACTTCATGCTATTAACTGTTTTTTGCCGATGTCGAAAATCGTGATCTTTGCGGGGACCAGGTTTAAAACTCTACCTGGGATAGCATTTAGAATAAAAGCTGGGAGAGTTGATGCAATTTCACAGTAACATCAGGCAAAAACGTGACTGTGGGCATCACAGGGGATACCGTCACCATGTAGAAGCTGCATGTTTCTGTATGAACTTGGATGAACTGGATGAACGATATGCTTCAAGTGATTTCAGACGATCAGAAATACATAGCACTCTTTACTGGCATATACTGCCGGCATCTCCTGCTGAGCTGAACGTGCTTCTCGCGGTGAAACTTAAACAACGAAGGGTTTTAGTGCAAAGCGTTGCGCATATGGGAACACAAAATGGGATTTAAACTTTCTTCTCAATTAATTGGGAATGTGGCACTGATCTCTTGGCGAGAATTGGTGTGAAGTTTTGCAACAACGGCAGTGTTGCTGCCGTTTCTGCTGGAATTCGCAGTCGCGAAATATTCAGTGCCTGGACCGAAAAACATTATAAACTCGCCCGATATATCTCGAACCAAGCTACTGACATTAAATGTTTTCTCATGCGAACAGTAATAGCTGTAGTAATATTAGTCGACAGAATTGTTGAAATATAGACTTGAACACACTTGGTTGGCATGGCTGATTTCAGCATAGAATATCAGCTGCAGAACCAGCTGCTGCTGTGTTTGCGACTGTTGGTACTTTATTCAAACACCAAAGGCCAGTCCACAGCAAAACAGCAGTGACCGCTGGAATTACTGACGCAAGCACGGTCACGCAGAGTTCCCCAACTCAAATCATAAGCCGCGCCTGCTGTGCTTGCTGGAAACCTCAAGATGGCAGCATCTGTTCGCTGCATTTCTGCCTGCTTTTTCCCACACGCTGAGACCGATACCGGCGTGTTAGCCGTCACGCCTGTGAGGCCCCTCATGTCGATAACGTCAAGCTTCTGTACAAGATACCAGCTGCATAACTACCTATTTGGTTTCGAGTACCTGCTGTGCCGGCCGTCTCGAAGTCCATTTCCTGACACACTCGTGAGTGTTCAGTAACGGCGATATAGCGATGCCGCATGTGAGTCGCAGAAAAAAAATTAGCACAATATGCCAATAACATCTTTTTTTTCAACTGTTATCTGTAAAGGCCGACTGCACGCATTATCCGTGGGGCTAGTAGGTGTTCAATAATAGCGTAAAATCATGAAAAAAATATAGCGCACTCAGAACCACGGACAAGGAAGACCAAACAACACAAGCGCATGCTCGAAATTGGGTGTTTATTCAAAAACCGCTAAAAACGCTGCGTTTTGTTAATAAACGCCCACTTGCGGGCAAGCGCTTCTTTTGTTTGGTCTTCCTTGTCCGTAGTCCTGAGTACGCTATATTTTTTCCACTATGCTATATCAACTAGCTCAAATGTTGATTCTACTCCAACCGCGTAAAAGCTACGGCTAGTTAGAATGTTATCAAATATCGCGCACATCAAAACGGGACACGGTGTAGACGAGACTGGATGAACACAAGTGCAAATGACTACAGATGCGAATTCTCTTTTCTGTCTCTTAATGATGTGCGCATTCTTTCATAGTGTACCCGACAAACTTTTCACTGCACGCTTTCCGCTCGAAGTGCGCGCCGGATGCAGGAGCAGTGGAGTTTTGTTGGCAGGCGCTCTTTCAAAGAAGTCCCAGCTGGTATCGAAGGCAGCGGTGAAAGACTGCAGAAACGCGCTCTGAAAACTCAAAAGGCACCATGATTTACTCAAGAGTGACACCCCCTATGGACGGCCTAACGAAAGCGGACGGAGGTGGCCGTGCAAAACGACTGATTTTCTCTCGCGAAGCTCATCCTGCTTCAACGGCGGGTGGGGGGGGCGGGGGGGGGGGAGGTTGCGGCGACGGCTACTCTGGGCCTTGCACCTCGCCATCTGTGGTGCGCACTAAGATAAACGCCGTCGATATCCGGCAGCAACGCACTGCCCGACGACCGTACTTCTTCCTTCTTTCCTTCAGCCGATCGCTCTATGATTCATGGCTCGCTTTTTGTTGCCCTTCTTCGCTTTCAGTCTTTCTTTCGCTTTGTTGTGCATCCTTCTCGGCCAGGAAGAGTCCCTCTTAGCGCTGACGTATTGAGGGCGTTTTATCACGCTACCCAGTACCAATGATGGTCAGAAAGACGAAAGAAATAAATACCTCTTCTGCCCCTCCTGGCCGATGAAGAGCACAGCCATAGCTTCTCGACACTTACCCTACCGGCCAAATCACGGCGAGAGATGGCACATTATCAGGAGGGGGGCAGGGGAGTTGGTGCGTTTGGGTGCGCAAAAGAAGCGATTATCCAGCAGCCTGCCACCTTGTGTTTGTGATTATTTTTATTCTAAAGAGTGAGCACTACAGGAATATGTGTTATCACGTGCTGCCGTAAAGGCTCGAGGATTCGTACAGGCTCAATGAAAGTATGTGAATGTCATTATGAGGAAAGGAAAAGCTCAGTGACTGTCCCACTAAGTGGAAACGACGGAAGCTCTTAATGAGAAAAGGGACGAAGGCATTTCGGCTCCATAGAAATTTTTCCGCTGTGCCTGGTATTCGGTCCCGATAACACGTGCTCAGCGGGATAAAACAATGGCCACTGGAGAACCATAGCGTATGCATAAAGGCAGGAGAGGTGGATGACAGTTGTGCAGGCATCTCTCCCGTTATCTGGGCAAGGAATGAAGGACTCTATTGAAAGATACTATCTGCAGCCGAAATGCACCATAATGGTGCAAAATATGTTTATTTCATTGACAAGTTCTACACGCTATCTTTAAAGAAATTAATATTTTGTTCAATAATTCTGGCCATGGTCTTATTGGGGAACGGTGAACCATCTCCCCCCCGCCCCTTCACGTATTTTTGTGGACGCATTTTTCTTCTGAAAAGATAACGCAGTGTTAACGAAAAGGATCTGGGACGGTTAACCTTAGAGATGAGAAGTGGTAAAGACAAAGAATAGAAACACAGAGCCGGAACAAACAGGAGTAAAGACTCAAAACACTTGTAATAGAAGCCAGACGAAAATTTGCGGGAAGCATATTGACAGACTCGAATTAACGTTCCTTCCATGATTTTGAGGCAAGTGTTCGTAACGTATACAGTTTGCGGAATGCCACCGATCAGCTTAAGAAAATAAGCAATGGAGTCCCTTTGGCGCGTTTGTATTATAAAGGAGGAAGACCAAAAAAAAAACTGAAAATAAAGTTAACGAGATTATTTCGTTCATGACGTCTGTGCAGACCGGTTGGCTGGCATTAATGACTGCAAGAGCAAGCGACCCATCCTTTCTCTCCAGCGCCTTCTTCGTAAAGGCCAAAAAGCACTTGGCTTCGGGCACAAGTGAATATTTTTTCGACTTAAATAAAACGACACCTATTGGTGCAAATCTCATCGTTTCCTAGTATGCTTCGCCCAGATTATATGGTCGAAGGACCCTGTCAACCCGCAGTCTCCTGGGAAGGCGCTGAATATAAATTTCAAAGAATGCTGGGAGATCCTGCTGCGTAGTTCGGACCCTGAGCTCCAGCTCCGCCTCATCTGAGTGGCTGAAAATGCCACCGGGGCACAAGGCCTCCCGGCTGGCATCTAAAGCGGTGACTCCTGCCTCCCCGGCCTAGTGACGAGGGAGGTGGGGTATGCCATTTCTGTCAAAAAATAAAGTTTTTCCTCCTCCTCCTCCTCCTAGTATGCTTCGCTCCAGGGAGAGCAAGAAAAATGGGCAAAAAGAGCACAGCATCTACGGAAGGTGCTTTTGAAGTCCTACAACAATCTTAATTGCTCACTGCACACTGGCGGACAACAAAAAAGCACTCGGCTGAATCATTCATAAAATAGGAACTCACACGCTGAGTCGTTCTTCAGGGCTAAAATGAAATATTTTCATGTTGATTCAGCCCCACAATGAGTTTCCTTCAAGGCCTCATTCCCGGAACTTGGAGTGTGCACTAGTGTGCGCTAGCAAGCACGCGATTTTCGAACGGCGAGACTAATAACGCAACTTAATACGCACCCCATCACTCCTCGCGCACATTTATCCAGATCTTTACAACCCAAACTGCAAACACTGTGGCCAACGTGCTACCTACGATCACATCCTGTGGGACTGCAAAATAGAGCCACCTCCGGGTGATCTAGTTACAGCTCCTTCTCTCGAGCGGTGGGAGACCGTGCTGGCTAGCTCTGACCCCAGAACGCAAGTTTTGGCGGTGGAGTGGGCTGACAAAGTCGTCGAGGGCTATGTACTCTCGACCACTTAACGCGACCTCTTGCCAAGCTCTTCCCGGCGAATAAAATGTTTTACAATCAATTAGTTGAGCCACAAAGTCGAGGATAGCACCGCTTTTGAAAGTCTAAAAACTGGTATGGCTATTATTAACGGCCGGCTACAAATCACTAATAGCATTCAGAGACCTATTGGCAATAGTTCAAAAGTTAAGTATTAGAATTTAGCTATTCACTTTACTAGTTAGCATGATTCGCCTGTTTTGGACGCCCCCTAACACTTGCATTACCATGCCGCAAAACTCTTCTCTTTACCTCAAAAACCGTATATATAAACATCTAAGCCCTTATAGAAAAAACACCCGTTATAAAAGCATAAATATACAAAGTATACAACCACAGAGGTTCACAAACATAATCATGCTTATAAACAACTCTTCCACAATTGTCCTATTGCTGTTTCACACCGCGCAGTAGCGGTCCGCGATCATGTTGTGCCCAATTATTTCGTGGATATGAAGGCCACATTTGAGCGGCATTTTGGCAAGCGTTATTTTAGCTGGAGTTGCAGGTGCACGAACCCGAGCTTGAGAGCGTACGAAATGAATTTTCCATACGTTCGTGAAGGGCGGTCGCTGCTGTTGAGGATTCACCTCCCTGGACGGAATCGAAGGTGAGCCGTTGGAAGCGTTCCTTCAGGCAAAGAGCTTCGCAAGCGTTTGAGGTAACCGCAAAATCAGAAATGTTTGGCTCGTTTTTCAAGCCCGCTGTGGAATAGAACACCACCAGTTAAACCCTGAAACGATTTCTGAGAGCGTAAACATCACATTTTATGGTAAATAACAGATTATGAAATAACGCCTATCTATCCAGAAGCAAACGTCTGTAAAGATATCCTGCATTGCTTTCTCAAATATTCGTGGTCTGATAAATGTAAATCCCTAAGATCGTGTGTTATTGGACATAAGACCTTGCGTCAGAAAACTTCTGATTAGTAAACATTTATTTTTTTTCGCTTCACCTTTGAAGATTCAAGGAACCAAGAGTGTTGAAATCACCTGTTGCATAATACAATTTTTTCCATCTTCGTATGTACCTTCTTTGGCAATTAGCACTTTGAATTTTGGCGCTGAACTTGGGCAGAACAATTTCAAGTGGGGTGTTGATTATCCCGCGTCCTTCACACCGGCAGTCAGGTCAGAGTATAATTTATAGTACTCCTCCTCTTCGCCTATACAGTGATCGGAAAGTTTTGGAACGCGACAAAGTTCTCGCGTATGAAACATTGATATTAGAGCTCCACATCCTAGGTTCAACAACCCAAAAAGCGTCTTTTGCGACAGCTATCCGCTGTTTCCGAGAAGAGTTTGCATGGCAAGTCGAGCACGTTGATGACCAATGATCAGCAAGGAACTCTGGGCCACCTGCGATTCGTGCAAAATTTCGTAAAGAGAAGGCTGAGCATGTTGAAGAGAGATTGAGTGTACTTTAGAACTGAAGCCCTTCCGCGACTCACATTAGGCTTTGAAAATCTCACAGCATAATATATGGCTAGTAAAATATGATGACTTGCTTATAACTTTGCAAGCTTTGGGTGTCCACTTCGTGGAGGGTTAACAAAGTCGAGCTACCTTTATATTTCTTCCTGTCGTCATCTATGACGTCTAATTTTTGTCACAGTAGGCCTAAATGCTTTTCAGCTGTCTTCCTAAGCCATGCAATCGCACTAAAACTAATCAAATATATAACATACAACACAGAACATGCCATAGAACGCAAGCTGCACATAAACTACGTGCACTAATGCTCGGTGTAACTTACCGGAAACCTACCAGGAAGAGCGCATTCTTGGATGTCTCGATTTGCTTTCATATTATATACAGAGCGCTTCAAATTATTTAGTACAGAAAATTCTTAGTAAAGTCACAAAAGAAACGTCACAGAGGCTTATGCAGACAGATTTTACGGCAAGGCGATCATTTTTTTAATGATATATTGCAATAAAAAGTAAACGACAAATAATAAAGCGAAATTTAAAAATCAACGTTTTTTTAGACTTATAGCCGACAAAATGTATTAAGAAACTGAGGGCCCCCAACATTCCTGCCGCTCGCAGCTTGCAAAATTTCTGGATCGGCATTGTGGCTCGAAATATCGAACGTGAAAAACACTCTCTTTATAGCCCGCCAAATTGGCTCGCCGCAATGCATATTGCTAAAATGATGTTTCTACGTGTGGTGTCGTCACGGCAAACACATCAAAATCTTCTGCGTTATATAGACGTAAACTGCTCCTGGGTATAATTCAAGTGACACAATTTTATGAATTTCTAAAGTGGCGAAGCCAACTAGGAGAGCTTTAAAAAGGTAGTTTTCACGTTCGATACCAGTAACCACGATTTCGATTAAAAAATATGATACTTCGGCTTGGCTTCGGTTTTGACTGCCTTAAGTTTTTTTCTTTTTAATTATGCACTTTAACCCAAAAATGAAAAATAAAAACAGGTACATTAAGTTAATTGTCTTTCCTTGAATTCTATCCCGTAATGTCCGCCCTACCGTATATTAACCCCCCCCCGTGTACTGAACTGAAGTATATTTCCCTGATTTCAAAAGCAAAATACGTACTGAATAATTTAAAACAACCGGCATTTGGAACAAAGGCTTGCACCTTGTTGGCTGAAAGTATTAAGAAATTGCGGTACATTTATTTTTCCATCTGCACTTATGACCGGCTAAGCTTTTGGTGACTTCCAAACGCAGAGTTGAAGCACTTCGGGAGAAACGTTTTCTGCTCTTTTCGGAGCAACTGTATTCCAAACGCAGATCTGAGCCACGGATCGCGTCTTCCAAACGTAGACAGGGAGTGGTTGCCGATCCGAGATTGCTCCTTGGAGCAGTCGGGACTGCTCTGCCGAAATCGGCGGAGTCGACCGGAAGTTTGCGTGACGTTCTTTTTCAGCGGCGCTAGCGGCGCCCTCCATTTCCGGCGGCTTGTCGCGTCAGCCACGCCGGCTCCTCTCCGCGCTCCATAGCAGACGATCAGCTTCGGCCGCCGGTATGGACTCAGAAGTGAATCGCGCACTGGAGCTCGCTCTGCTTGACGACAGCGAGTCGGAAGGCAGTAGCAGTAGCATGTCATAAACTTCAGGCGTCACCTCCATCTCAAAAGACAGCGGGAGTAAGCTTCACTTCTTGCAGCTACGCTCGAAAAGCAGGCGACGCGCGTGCGAAAAGCGCGGACAAGCACAAGCAATGACGGGTACTTCCTCCACCAGTTCGCGAGCGCCACCTACATGCTCTGGTCAGTGCAAGAGTACTCCAATCGCAATTTCTGGTCGCGCGCTGTGCACCGGATTCAGGCGCTCATTCGCAGAGTGTGCAAGCCACTCCGGGACTGCGATTGGAATTCACCATCTGTCGTGCCAAAAAATTCCAGTATTCCTATATTATGATGCTTAGTTCTTGTACTTAACGAGTCCGTAGTTTTTCACCACGGGGAAGTACCAATTCGGATATACTTGAGCTTCGAAGACATACTGCTTGCTAGCTGTTGAGCGCGGTGTTGGGCGTCGCTCTTACATTGCCTAAGAAGGATTAAATTTGCCTCGAAAAGAATTCATTGCAAATGAAGTTCAATGTCAAACTTCTGGCCGCTCTGCGAAAGTTAGATTACCATTATTAAACCATGCTTCTGGGAAAAAATGCAAGTCGGCACTACTTTAAACTCAATTGCAGCTTTCTTCTTTACACGTGCACCAAGACGAGGAAATTCATTTTGCTTTAAAAGATTATTTTCTTGCTACACAGCATAAAAAACAACTGCGCGAGAAAACTTAGAAACGATGAAATGAAAGAAAAATTGATTTCGTTAAGTTGTGATGAGTTTCCCTGTGCTATTCTCATAGTTTCGCTGGACCGCGCAGCGGCCTGTGTTGGCCTCAGCTGTGAAGCACTTTAGCCGAAGTCGGCGGTTGGCGGGGGAAGGGGTCATTCGTGATGCCTCATTATTTCCAGCTTAGCCAGAGCTTGTGCTGCTGCAATAAACTGACGAAGTGAGCGGGTGGGGATCGATGTGAACAGATGAAAAAACAAAGGTATACGAACGGGGAGCGAGAAAAGTAAAGGGGATGCAAATCAGCAGGCAAGCACACAGAGGCGGCTGACCGGAGGGAAGCGTCAGTGCACGGCGGGGCGCGGGCCATGTCGGTGGCAGGGAGTGAAAGGGAAGCTCGCAGCGGGCGACCGGACAGGGGTTGGTGACTCATCGGGGTTGTCGAGGCTCGCCCTTATTTCCGCATCCACTCTTTCAACCAAGCCGAGAGGGGCCGCACGGGCGGACGCTGTAGGTGACGACCGCTCGTCACCTTGCCCTTCTCTGGCTTGGTGAGTCGAGCAAGAATTCTGCCTTTGCGATAGCCGTGTTGGTGCGACCGTGAACTCAGCAGAAGGTGTCATGGCGGAGGCTGCAGCCGGAAATATATATCCTCACGCAGCCCAGCTTATGTGTTACTCCCTCGCGAGCTCGGGGGAGAAAGCAGTTCTTTCTGCAGTCAGAGCAAGAGTACGAATGAAGCACGCGTCGCTTAGGTGGCATTGCTCCTCAGTAACAAGGATGTGAGGATTGCGGTGGCGACGCCTGTTTGCAAGGGTTCCGAGATTTTTCGCTGTCCTGTTCTGCATGTGACTTTCCAGACGCTTTACGTCCAGCGAGCGCAGCCGCGAACCATGTCACCACGCTGACTGCTAACAGCAGTGGTGACGCACCCGGAGAGAGTTGAGGCCCAGGGATCTAAATCACGAGTTGCTTTTTATTGTGGTTCCTGCTTGCGACAGGCGAGCCACATATAGGCGGGCACTGGGGAACAAGTGTTTACCGCATCTCGCTATGTCAGTCTTTCGGTCGCCTTCGTTTCCTTCTGACTTACGAGAAGCCGTGGTCAGTAACATCACTGCGTGCAATTTACACCATTAAAAAGCGTATAATTGATCAAGCTTACTACAACTTGTCGGGATAGTTGCTTCATTAAATATGGGAAGGAGATGAAATGTGCGAACCAGACACGGGTTGCGAAGATGCAAAGGTGCACATAAACGCATATGTGTGCGTGTTCGCCTCTTTGCCATCCGTGTCTCCTTAAGGCAAGTCAGGTTTGCATTTTTTTCTTTTTAAATAGAAAATAATTTTCAGTTGAGATTTAAAAAATGTCTCAGGATGTTCTCAAAGCCTCTCTTTGCACAGTCGTTCACAGAATCGTCTAGAGTGCTGGAGCGGCGTGCTCGGTGGTGCACTTCTGTCGGACACCCTGCCAGGCGTACTCGCTGCACCGCTCAGGTACATGTGGAATTGTACACGATTTTTGGGAATCTGTGTGCAATGTGAGATGTTCTTTTGAGCCCTATACAACTCGTAAAGGAGTGCAGTGTAATCCCTCGTGCGCCAACCTAGCCCTCTAGAGATGTACGCGGACGACTGTACGTTTTCTGTCAGAAGCAATAAATTGATAGAAGATACCTAGAGACGGGTCCAGATATTCACTCGTCCTTTCGTCGAGAAAAAGAATAAAAATTAAAAGGTAAGAAAACGCGAGGTAGAGAGTTACTATGACAACCTAATTTTCCTCTTTTCATGGCTTTCCTACCCGGCAGTGTAGACGCAGGAAAGTTAGGGGAAATAGAACCGCGACTGGATCAAGCACGTTAATGGGAAGAGAGATGGACAGGACGAACTGTCACTAACAACTGGGGTTTATTGGAAACGACGTGGTCCAGAAAAAGTGTGCACCTGCGCAAACGGTATCCCAACAGAGAAAGACAAAGATGAACGCCCGTGGGAGAATTCAGACAAAATTACTTTGAAAAATAACGATTGGCAAAAAGCAAACGTCACAAAAAAGAATGCGTCACTATCTCGTCAAGAACCGAGTGTATCTAAAAGAGCCACAGAAGGCTCACTAACAAATGCATCCTGTCCAAGTATGGGCAATCATGCCGCATCCAACATTTTTCCTTCTAGCCTAGACATTCCCTACCGATGAGAGTAGCTTATTTCAGCTAAGGGTAGCCCCCTTCGCGTACCCTGCAATGCAGGTTTTGTTTGTACATTCATTGCGCGCTGCACATCTGTCAACCAGCTGTGCAAAGAGGCGCTTAACGAGAAGAAAGATAAGGAAAACTGTGCTGGCACAGGGGTGACAATGAACACTTGAAAATGCCAGCACACGCGATACTATCGCTCAACAAGAAAGGTGTAGTTTGCACGAAATGTATTAGGAGTAAAAATCTTATAACCTTGCAGCAAGTGGCACCTCACGGTAAGCACGAACTATCCAGGTTAGCAGACTTATCAACGCAACAGAGTTTTAGAACCAGGTGAACCCACTGCCTAGGGGAATAGCGAGGCGTCAGTGCGCATGCGCGGAACACTAACGCTCATTTGCTCTCTGTTAGCCGATGACGATAATCCAAAATTGGCGAAAAACACCGGGTCTCTTCATTTCATTACGTTTTGCTGTTGATGCCTTTGCCGGAAGTGACTGGTGCGGCTTGTGAGACGCAAGTTGCTCTTCCGCACCAACGCTCCTTCCGAGTCCTTCCCGAACACGAGCGGCGCCCTGCCACGGTTGGAACGTCTAGGAATAACATAGACAACTTGGTCTCGTGACATCACTTCCCTTAACCCAACGAGAATTTTTAAGTCCGGTAATATCACGGTCCTATGACGTCATATAACGTCACTGTCCGCCAGTCAATCGGGATTTTCCCGCATAACAGCGGACAGCGGCAGGTGAGGATTTTATGCAATAGGATGACACCTTATTTCACTCTGTTGGCTATGTGGTAGCGTTCGAAGCTTTTGATGCCCCTGCTCTAAGTGAGTGGTGAGACTTCTGAGACAGACGTTCTTCCCGTGCTCTTCCTCATACCACCATCCCCCTGCTACGGTTGGTAAGTGGAAGCTTCAAACAAACGAACCTTGTCCGGCGATGTCTGTACCGGGCTGATATAGCGCTACTTGTCTTCAGCCAGTGGACAGTCTCGGGTCTTATGACTTCACTCTTCTCCAGCCAAAGGGCACTTGTTGGTCTGGTGATGTCCCGTCCCTCCAACCAAGGTGATTTCTTTGCTCTGGTGACGTCACTAATGACTTCACTGCTTTCGAGCCAATCAGGACGGCGCCGTGGTTTTGCTCTGGTGCGGCTTCTAAAATATCTTATAACTGCATGGCTCCCAAACGCCGGACAGAGTCGGGTATAATGGCGCGTCCGGCGAAGCGTGGGCAGATCGCCTCACCCCAGTTCAGCCCTCAGCTTCACTTTGTGTCGTTTTCGCAGGAAGCTTGTTATTAGTCTTAAGAATTATGTGCCCATAATTTTATCGATAATAGGCTGCAGATTTTAAGATTGCTTCTGGATTCGGTCACTTCCGGGCTTAGCTCCGCTTGGTCGCCATGTAGACAGGGCGTCAGAGAGCGGAGGATGTTGAAACCGTTTGGCTTTGTTGATATAAAAAAAAAGAAGTTAAAACCGCTGAACTGCGCATTATATGCAGTTTCGGTTATTCATTACCGTTTTCTTATTTTGGCGTAAAATAATACAAGCGTAAATTTAATTTAATTTGGTAGATTTACAACATTGCTTCAATCTTTTCAGCCTAAATGGCGCCGCGCGCGGCTATCTTAACATAGACACGGGTGGCCTCTTTTTCTAAGACTCTCGCAATAACACACCGTTAGGGTAGCCTTTCGCACCTCGAATGGGGGGCCCCTAATCTCGATTCCCTTGTATAAAACTCCCTAATATGTGCGAAGAGCGGGCTGGCATCCTTGCTGTTCCGTGTTATGCCCACGGACATGCATAGTGGTGAACGTGAAAGGCAGATTCAGGCGTTTAAAGTCGAAAATCAAGAAGCTATAAGTGATTCCTAGTCTACCAAAGGATGCTTACAGCTGCTGCTATGTTCATTTGATATAATAATTGTTCTTCCAAAACCCCTCGAGCAGAATAAGCCCCCTTAATCATTTAGACGCAAGCAATTCAGACTCGAAGGAGGCTTGGAAGGCGGCGATTATTAATAATTCAAGCTGAGTGCTGGGCATGTAACTCAGACAAACAAAGTGCAGAAAGAAGAAACTGCTTAAGCTCGGTTTGTGCACAGGAAACCGACGGAGCTCTGTTTGATGCCTGAGGGGTTTTAATAAAGTGACTGTGGTAGTGCAAGACATCTCCAACACATTGAGAGCAATGCGGACACAGCGTATCCTGACTCGCTCTAGTTTGAAATTGTCTAATGCGGATGAACCGCGCTTAGAATTCGAGGAAGCGTAAAGGCGAGCTCAAGTTCTTCGTTCCGCTCTGATGTCGATGCTTAGAGGCGTGCTTGGCTAAGAGCATTATAAATGACACCTCAGGCGTTCTAGAGTGAGATATGATTACTTGACGGGGATAAAGCGCTCGCGCGCCACGACAAGCGAGCTTTATATGCGACCTGTGTGTACGCTGAAACCTTAAGCTCTTGAAAAGAACCAACTTAGAAAAATGAAAAATAATTTTTATTCACTGAATTCCGAAAATATGCTCCAACACACATGAACAGTAAACTTTTTAAGAATGTTAATAAAAGTGTTTGGACCAAACCATTATGGTGTACTACATTAATAACAATTTTTAAAAATGTCCTCAGCGCTCACTTTTCGTGCATGCAATGTTTCGTAGCCTTGGTAAGACGAAGTTAATACATTTTTTTTCGTCCTAAAACCATCGCTGTTACATCTACAATTCGGTCATCAGTAACTGCTAAAGTAAAACTGATTTAGTCTGACCAACATTCAACGGCATAATTTTTAACTCATTTGTCTGTGGAAATGGAAGGCTTACTTAAAGCAGTGGAAATGACACGCTGAATTCGCCCCGCTGATGAGAATATATGACTCAATATAAAAGAATAACAAGTATTGTTACAAGGAGAAAACCATACCTCTATTGCATGTGTACCAAGCACTCCGACTAACAAAGGAAAATCGTGGTTGCGGGCAGCTATAAAATAGATTCCGGAAGACTGAACAAGAATTTTTTCTAGAATTTAATTATTCATTATTCAAATGACGTGCTCATTTATTGTATAAAGAGATTTACACTTTACTTCATTACATGCGATAAAAAAAGAAACACACTTTCTCTTTACGCGTTTAGCGGATCCATCAAGTCGCCATAAGGCGCTTGCTTTTTAGATCTTCCTTTGAAATACAGACAGACTTGAGAATGGTGGCTCCTTTGTATGATATTTATAGCATGGTAATTAGGCTGGTCCATTAAGGTAAACTGTTTTCAGTACAATGCCTCAAGGAGATATTTTGTCCCAAATGTTTTCTCTGATCTTTACCTATGAAATCTGGACTGAACCAGAATTTACAGGTCTTTCTGAATCTCCTTGCATCAGAAAAAAAAGGCACGAGGGCTGCACCTTCTCAACGTCAACACGAAGGAAATTTACCCAGACAGCTGCCACGGGCAGGTGCTTCTGCGCGGTATTTCTTCGCTGCACATATGAATGCCGAGGAGGTTTCCCGCATTACTGCTATTTGGAGCGCTAGCGTGGTCGCCATTGGTGTAGTGGTGCTGGTGGTTTTTCGGACTGCGTCTCGTCCCCGGCAGGCACGCAACCAGTTTGAAACGCGCCTCCTACATATCGGTCTCTGCTGCGAGACAAACCGTCTCGTCATCGATGCTCTGCATCTCAGCAACCACGGCACTATCACCAAGCGGTTCGTTTGACCACTAAATAAGTAGGCTCGCAATGCGGCAGCTCTCGCTGAATTCTGTTTTTCCCGTCAAGAATAAGCATTGAAGTACTATTCCTTCGTTTCGTCTCACGCCCTTCGCGAGCACCAACTTTGCATCGACGATGTTTGAAGATACATAAATGGTCAGATGCTGCCCGCGATAGACACGGGGCGCTTAACAGAAAGCGCTGTCTAGATAATAAAATGATGAGAAGTCGAAGCACTGACCAAACAAAGAATACAGCGAAACATTACGCGCACGTGCAGCGGTTGCCCTCTGCAAAGCTCAGAGAATGTTGCGCATGCAGTTCAAAGTTCCATGATCCGGGCAATAAAGCAGGAATGAGGAACGCCATCAGGCACACTGCGGAACCGCAGAGCCTAGTTCTGCTCGCGTCCCTGCCTGGGCTAGAAGGACGCATCGATCGAGTCTGCAACCTCCTTCCACTGCTGCACATGCTAAATTAAGAAAGTAAAAGAAAAAACAGCAGAAACTTTCCGGAGCCGATGCTTCTAATGAAGGAAACCTTTAAATGTTCATCGGATTTTAATATTTCTCACTCAGATACTGCTCTTGCGGTAACTCTTAGGTCAGTTTTGTTGCTGGTATCCGCAGTTTCTCTCTGCGACCTCTTTTCAGGTAGTGGTTTTCTACGATTACTGAGATGCCGAAACATTTAGGAATGTCGGCTAAATCCTGACTTAGCAGGCAATCTTCATGCTTTCCTTTTTCGATCCCTACATCCCTCCTTCCCTCACGCACTCGAACGCGAGCACGCACTACCTGCCGTTCCGTCTTCCGCTGCGCAGGCATCATTTTGCAGCGTTAGCAGTAGTCGTCTTTCGGCGAAAATTCGCGGTCTGTCTGTCTGTCTGAGTGTGGGCGTGAGTGCGCGTGTGTGCGTGTGCGTGTGCGCGTGTGTGTGTGTTTGTGTGTGTGTTCGCGTACGAGTGTAGGGGTGTGCGTTTGCGCGCGCGTGCGTGTGCGTTTGTGCGCTCGTGCGCTGCGTAGAAAAATCTGAAACAGTGGAGAAGTAACCCCGGAGAGCGCCTAACCTTGTGTGCACTGCTGCCTTTTCGACTTCGCTCTCCGGCGCGGCGCCAATGAAACATAAGCGTGCGATGTGGATTGTTCTGGAAGGTGTGAGTAATTTCTACTCATTGTCGACGGAAAGGACGTAGCCTTGAGCGTGCTTAATAATGCCCTATCCTCTTCTCTCGCGCCCCGGCGGCGGCGCATCGCGAAAAGGCCCTAGAGGATTCTGGAAACCAGTTTTCGCGCCTGACCAATGAGGACGTGCGCCCGGAGCGAGAAGGACAAGGAAATTATACAGCTTAAACTGTTTGTATGTGCGCGCCTACCTTGGCACGGAGCGCGACTATAAATGAAGGGCGTTGACCGCTGTCTGTCAGCCCGAGCCGCCGTTCAAGATTCATAAAAGCGCGCCCGCTCGAGTCCCGGGAAAACACCTCTAGCCCAGCCACGGACCATCGAGGCAGCGTGCGCCAACCTGCGGGACGGCTCCGTCGTGTTCCTCACGTCGTCGGACTGTCGCAGTGCCCCGTGAACAAATTGTGTTTTGTTTATCTCTGCAGTGTTAGTGCACTTTAGGTGCAAGACGTTTTGTTATTTTGTAATCTATCTCAATTATTACTTTGCACGAGTTTCATTGTATTGTAAACCACTTTGCACGTGCTCGTACGAGTGATTGTGATCTATGTATCGTCTCTTTGCTGTAGAAACTTTCACAAGGTTAGAAACTTGGGCGAGTCGGTAACGGTGATTCATGGTATGTGAATGTAGCGCAAAACGGGACAAGGGACAAAGAAAAACGCTCACAACACAGGCGCTACTTTGTTTTGTAAACCTATGGCTCTGACCCATTATCTGGCTTGTGACCGGCAAAACCTGGGCACCAAACGACTACCCCCCTTTTCACTTGGTAGCTGATCTCGGCAGAGCTCGCCACGGTGAGTCTAGGGCATCTCCCTTGTGACCGAGACCGCTATCCCCACACGGTCAAAGGGTGTCTGAGAGTTCACGCACGCTAAAGTGCGGGAAAAGGGTGACATTCGTGCGTAAAAATAGCTGCGAGTACCTACCGCTATGGCGTCAGATGACACGGCTGTAGACTCATTCGTTTTGTTGCAAGAAATAAAACAAAACGCAGATGCAATAGGTGATGGCGGGAGGGGGGTGACATCATTTCGAGAAAGAATAACAGTGCGCCTGAGAAGAATAACAATCTTTCTGTGGCTATAAAGATGAAAAGTAAAGAAAAAACGCGTCGGATTAAAAAAAAGAGTCTAAAGCATCATCGCCACAATGCCGCTCGCCGTCGGCAGCGAGCCGATGCAGAGTGCAAGGCGAATATCTCTTTCTCACTTTCCGCTTCGGTTCGGCGCCAGCGCAGCGATGCGGATGTTTTCGAGAGCGGTTTCACTGGCACTGCGCTCCTTTCTTCGCTCGGTCGGTTAGTTTCAGGAGAGACGGGAATAAACGAGGAAACCAGGAGGTCGCACATGCCGCATTGTGGAGTCTATAAGAAGAGGATACGAATTATGTCCGGGAGATCAATCGTACCCGTGCCACCGCTCTTCCGCCGCCACGTACTATCCAACGCCATGCGAGTTTTTGTTTTGTTTTATTTTCCCCGCCCTAAAGGCTCCCTTTTAAACTGCAGACGAGGAAAGCGTGGCATCTTATGATCGGTGTTTGCTTTATACCAACTCGCCCAAACAAGCTCGAAGCACGAATGCGTATTGATCTCGCGAAAGAGAGAGTTGCTGGTACGGTTACATTCGGATTGGTATCCTATAAGCTGACAAGTTCTGAAGGAGCTCCGGTAATGTTAAAGCTTGGTATTCAAGGCTGAATCCTTGTCAGTGGGAACAGGCGCCATTTTTCCTTTCTTCCTCTGTCACCCCTGTTTTCGATTACTAAAAATTTGATTTCTCACACTTGCGCAATACGTGTTGTACCTTTTGAAAGGTGTTAACCATGACATTTCTGTTTAGTTTTTTTTCTTGATGCGCATGCGCGTAGCGCACCGCATGTGCTTCGAGTGAAATGCGGCACTGCGACAGAGTAAGCTGTCTACTGCACCTTATAAGTAAGAAACATGAACGGAGAGAGACTTGGTAGGAACGTAAGAAAAACTCTGCGTCTAGTCGCGGTCAGCCGGGTGCCTAAGGAATGGCTCCGGAATATTCACGTAGAGTATAGCTGGTTCCTTTTGGTGAAATGGAGAACATGATACGATGTTAAAGAACATCTGGAGGAAATGTTTTCTTGGCTGTGGCACAAAAACTGAAAATTCAACCCAAAAAATTCAGCCTTTGCCCATTCTTGAACTCCGCACCATCCGGACCTCATCAAACGGTGCAGTGTCCATGAAGTTATTTTCTTGTCGACTGCACCCTTGAATCTGTCTTGGTTGCCGTTCTTGAATGACTCAAGGTTCCTCTCGGAAAAATAGACTTTCTGCTCGAGGGCGACTTTACAGCGTGTTTCTGTAGAGCTTGGCTGCCTTTTTGCTTTGATTCGCGCTTGCTAGAGCTACACTGGCTATTTTCTTCGTTCACAACTTGGTTGCGTTTGCTTCGTACTCGCTCGTACAGCTAAGCCAGTGAGACTTTCATCACAGCTGTTCGCAGAAGAGTTCATTTCAGGATGGAACAAGATTACCCTGCAACCCATGTTTCGTTTCTTTATTCCACGAAATAAAACGGAATCAAAAATGAAGTAAGAATAGAGCCAGTCGTCGAGCGGTGCGTCCATTCGCCCCCGAGCCAAGTACTTAAGCCTAACTCTTCATACGACTCGCCGCCAGAATTTTCTAATTTAAACGAACAAAATTGGTCAGCAATTTCGTACTAAGGCTACCCCGAGAATCCCCAGCATCATTTCACACTGCTCGAAGAGGCCGAATAAAGTATAAATAAAGCAGACGCGCTTTAGAGCCGCTTTGAACCTCTGGCCAATTACAGGATTGCCCAACTCGGCGATGCACGAAAATATTGTATGTTAAGCAACGCTGAATGCAATCTAAAGGTTGGCGGTCTCGGGTTTTTTTCCTTTCCTGCGCAGTTCAAGAAGCGTGATTCTGTTCCCATGAAAGGATTTCTTTGTTGGCTCTGATCTCCACTTCCAAGTAGGAAGAAATTACACCCAGCTAAAGCTTTTAAAAAAAGTTCTTGGAACGCAACAGCATGCTGTTTCCCTAATAAGGAACCTTGATATCATCATCCGCACTTCTCTTTGAAGTCTGCTGGCACTTAAAGGTACGGAATGAAACGTTCTCTATCGAAAAGGTACTCCCTATAGCTTTCTACTTCATTTCGCGCGAAATGTGTGGGACAATTGAATTGTGCCACTTCACAGAAAGCGGGTGTTCCATGAGGCGACACGCATCAAAGCACTCGAAACCACCACCGGATAATTAAGGTTCATTTACGCTCTGCCTAAATTTTCAACGAACACGCTCGCACACATCAGGTGCTTCATCATCCTCCTATATTTTCGCCAAACCAGTGAAGATCTCCGAGGAAAATGCTTACTTTTTGAAGTCAGAAAATGAAAGCCTTCAGCGATTTTATCTTATTCTTCTAGCACCAAGCAATTTTGAGAGTAAAGCTGCTTGCCTTTCTCTTCCAAAAAAGCTTCAAAAGGTCTCGTCCGGTTCAATTAGTGTGGACACCGTTAAGTTCAGAGCATGGAAGTCAGGTCCATTTGCAGCGCATGACCACGAAAACGCGGATATTTTATCGCGATTCAGAACATGCGATCGCCCGCGTGTAGGAGTTAAGTAGTGTGACACAAAGTGTTTTACTGCGATAGCAGTCGTAGTGTCGTCTCGCAAAATTGCAAAGCCGGCGTTTGAGATCAAAGGAATGAAGCGCCCGCTCTTCAGAAGAGCCACCCATACACATCCTAACCCCACTTTCACATCGAGAGGCCTACAACATATACTAAAAGCCCATGAGATCAGCCCATCACCACCCACCCACTCACCCACCTTCACTCTCTACTCACCCTCACCCTCTATAAGGTCCTCACCCATCTCCAGCCTCTATATGCCTTTACCCAGCAAAAGCCCGCGCAAAAGCATACCGAAAAAGTGACGGTGAAATCAAATTCGAAGACGCGAAGAGAAGGCGATCAATATGAGGCTAAAGGGTAAAAAAATCCCTCATCTACCACAGCTTCGCCGCAACCGTTCGTGTGATCATCCGCGAATTTTTTTTTTTGTTCACGAGAACTCCCCTGTCATTTCCTTTTCTGTTCAGGCGATGCCCCGACAGAAAATTGCTTAATACTTTTTCGTGCTCTCTATACTCGCTGAGGCCAACCTCTTAAAGCGGGTCTGGGCAAACGCAAACGCCTTCGAGGCGGGGCTTTCGATTTTAATTAAGTTTCAAAAGCACTTCACGGTCTCAAGGGATGTGTGTCGGGGAAAGTAATTGCATCCAGTCTTGCCCACCACCCTTCCCCTCTATCCCTTGGATACTTCATCTCCGAACGGCTGTGCCGTGAGAATGGAGGGCATATCAAACACGTGCTGATGGGGCCTGCAAATGAAACAAAGAAAATGTTATGACTAAAATTAACTGCAATAGCCCTTACCGCTCCCAGAACTGCGAATAATAATTTTTACACGGTTCATCATGCAAGTGTTTTCTGTTTGCTAAAAGCCGGTTTAGCTTTTTGTCTGCCTTTTGCGTGGTTCATATTTCTCTGTGTCCACATTTGAAGATCCGCGAATAAGGTTGTTTGTAGCAATCTCTTGTGTTTTTTCGCGTGAGGTATGAGTCAATATTTTGAAAACAAAATTTTGTTCATTTCACGAATATAATAAACTATCACCACTACGTGCGGCCTTAAGCACATAAACACGACACATGTGAGCCTAGCAAGAGCCGAGTGCCGCACTTATAAACTTAAGAGGAATGCAGAGTAATGAGCACCGTTTTCGCCATGCGGCAAGCTGGAAGATGTCTCACTTCAATACGCGCAGCGCTTGACAATGTGTATATTGCTTGAAGCGCTGCGGTATATGTTTTTACTGCGTCACACAGCTACAAACACGACATGAGTGTTTGATGAAGGTACCCAAACACTTTACGTACAATATGCTGTTAAGCAAAATTGCAGAGTGAGCTTTCTGTAATAAAACATGCGCAATTGAGTAGCAAGGCTGGAACCTAGCTATTCACTGTGTGTTTCCGGGTAGAACCGACGCAACTACACTTGAAGACTGTGCGGAAAGCTTATGGACGAGCAGCTCTAACACGCTGCAGAGTCTGCTGGAGCTCGTCTCCTGTGCGAGGTGTTCAAAGGTGCGAGTGCGATACCTGCACTTTACGGAGTGGCTCTAAAGCCACTTTCTTCACACCAGGGAGGTTTCTCACAACGGTGGGGATCCGCATAGGAGGGGCTGGTGCTCTAATTTAGAGGAGTGGCATGGCGATAAAATTGCCTGGGGATGATATATAGGTTTACAGAGATAGTTTTTGACGGATCAAGCCCCTTCCGTATTGTCTGTAGTTGAACCTGAAAAGTCTGGAATGCCTACCGTGAAGCTTGAAGTTTCCTATGGAGATTTTTTAAGTTGAGGAAGATGTTAAGCCCTCTCTGTGGAAGAAAGCTCTGCAGTGTAAAACACAGCAAGAAATCTGCACTGCCGTTAGGCACTCCTTCAAAACAGCGATAGGTGGAGATTGGTAGAGCAGTTTTAGAACTTCTGAAGAAAAACTGGGCAGATTGAATTGGCAAGACTAATCCTGCAAAAAAAAAAAAGAGGCGAATTTATCTTCTGAATAACAGTGGTTTTCATTGTGTCCTGGATACAGTCTCGTTGTATCAGCAGGACTATGTTGGTATCTCTTTAAAGACACGTATATAAAGGTAGAGCTCACCTATAGGTTCGAAACACGAATTGTAGCAAGAAAACGTGAATTGAGATAAGAGTAACTCAGGGAGCGCTTCCATGCTACACTGTATGTGTAAAATATTTAGACAGAACAAAGGGAAACATGAAGCATACAGCGGACATCACTGGATGCAAGGCTTGTCGAAATGAAACGAGAAAATGGAAGTCGGCAACTAAAATAATCCACGCGTAAGCATCACCGGTAGTTTCTTATATGACTGACAGTGGGCACCATGTGAAGAGTCATGAAGTCGAGGGCTGCAGGCACTGAGGTCAGTTGACGGTGATAGGAAATTTCTTTAGATATACTGGCTGTGACTGCAGCAAGCGACAGTTAGTAGATTCAGTGATAGAAGTATTCGTTGGGCTGTACACTAAACAGCGTTGATAGTAATTGTGATGCGGATAAAGATGACAAGTCGGTTAAAGGAAATTACACTCCCTGCACCTGTGATTGTGTACTTAGTACCTGTCATGTTGTAGCACAGCTTAAAATTTTTCGTGGCTCTTTGAAGAGCTTATGTCTGCGCTTTGTCTGTCCTTTTGTGTGCATTACGTCCCGTCTTGTTCGCGAAGTTTGTACTCATTCTCTTCATTATGAACCATCTAGCCCACCAGAACGTCCTTCTTATGTAACAAGTTCTTTAGATTTGCGCACTGAAGCATAAAAATTTAGAATGGTAAGACTTCAACTGTATAGTTCTTGTCTCTCGGCTCTATACACTCGTTTCCCAGCTCCATTATATTCTTCCTGAACAAAAAATACAGCACAAGATACGATAGATAAACTACTAGAGTCTTCTTTGCATCCACGGCTATGCATTTACAAAATACGAAAAGTTTGGATATGTCAGCTGACCCAATATTTTACATTTATTGCGTTTTATAGTGAAGCTGATACGGAGATGTGTTCATTGGCGATGCAATTGCATTACCTCGCTAAGTTTGCTAAGCGCTCTCTGGAGGAATTTCATATTGATGGAAAAAACGCGCTATACTAGGAAAGAGACAGCAAAAACAAAACAAGGTCGTCTCTTTCCTAGTGTAGCACGTTTTTTCGATCAATATGTAGAACCAGCTAGCCCTCATTGCTGCCTTGCTTGCAGAAATTTCATATTTCATACGATACCCAAAGAGCGTGAAATGTTTTTTCGAAAAGTGCAGCAAATGAAAGCAATAGTTCTGCAAAACGACATGTCCAGCCGTTCGTGACTTCAGCGAAAATTGTCTCGATAAATATTTAAACACAGCGTGAAGTTCAGAGGAGGTGTTTTCCACCAACCAGTGGTAGCTACAGGGCGTTCACACTAGTTGTCCTGGAGAAGGCTACGTGTATGCCTGCCGCGCCGTAATGAATATCAAAGCTCCTTTGTTCAATCGTTCTTGCGAAGCACTGCTAAAGAAGTGAGCAGCTGAACAAAACGAAAGAATGGTTTCTGGAACACGTCACGGTTTCCGCGAAAATAGTAGCATCTGAGCAGTGCGTACGCTGCTCGCTGGGCTGAAACTCTAAGCCCCCTCCACCAGTGAATACATCCCTTGCCTTCAGCGGTATGTCGTGACAATAATGAAGATTTTCTAAAGTTATTATTATGTAGCTATACTTTCAAGAAAATACTGTCAGCATAACGTCGTGAAATAAAGGTATCTACTGCTGCTGTCAAATTAACTAAAATGTCATGTTCTTTAGCATCTCGCCTTTATAATGTGCGCCTATAAGACGGGTTTCGAAAACATCCCAGTCTCAGCCACCAACATCAATCAAAATCACGCTTAGCTCTCAGATGGCTCAACTTTTGATGACGCCTTTCTTTCTCGTTGTTTTTTTTTTGTACGTATCTAAAGCTGAGAAGTTCGATCAGTTCGTTGCTATTGGGACACCGTTATTGCTTAAAGTAGCTCACGCTCTGGATATCTGAGTTTTTTATGCCTCGAGACCAACCTCAATGCGAGAAATCTCTCCAAGTATTAAATCACGCATCAGTGCTTTCCAAACAAAATATAACTTATCCTTCAAAGCAGAAACAAAGCTTTTAACGAAGTAGGTGCAGCAAGGCATAGGAAAACCATCGGTTGCTTTTTAAGAACATTAGGATACATTCACTAAGTAATTTTATCCATTCACTTTTTTGCATAGCAATTCTGACGCTACACATTGCTCTTTGACTGCCTGACATAGGAATCCAGTGAAGCGTTTTACCTAGAACAATGGCAACCCATATTTCAGCAATGCCTGAAATCTGTAACGCCTATGCATTCCGACATAAATAAAAGCACGCTGAATACCTTTAAAGGTATACGAAGTTATCCCGGGACCCTCTGTTAAGGTATCCTCCTTGTCAGGTCATATATTTAGCTTCTTCAAGGCAAAAGTTAAACCGCGCCTGATCCAAACACTTTGATTACAATGATCATATAAAACGAAAAGAGACAAAATTACAAGGCTGTTTTTACCATAGTTCTAAATCTGGGCAATAAAAACCATCTGACAAAATTCTGGCGTCCATGTGCGCACGAATTTGTGTAAGTAGATATCTGGTCTGAGCAAATAACTGTGTTGCACGTATTGAACAAACAAAAAAAGTGCTCATACCAATATACCAAAATTTTCCAAAAAATGTTTTCTCACTATTTGCTATATCTATTTCAGTCAAGTGGCAGTCATTTAGTTCAGAGCCTACCAAGGTGGGGGTGATTAAAGTGTGCTCTTTTTCTTCAATCGCCCCTGTCTGTCAAACCACTGAACACCTTTTTATTTCGGGAACATACCTATAATAGGCAGGAGCCTAAGATCCTAGACCACACTTTTTGGCGACGGCGGAGAAATTGAGAAGCTGGTTAATATTAAATTCTTTTCGAGCAGGCTTTTATTACCGTTCTGTATTAAAGCGCAGTTGATAGGCACTTCTCTCACAGATCACTGACGAAAAAGTCTCGCTCTCAACATATGAAGTCAGTTTCCCGTGAAGTTAGTTAGGCTTAATGATTACAACACGCAAAAAATAAATGCGGCAAAGAGCTTCCTGCACTCACATATTTCGACATCACAATTGTGAATGTAACCATTGCTAAAAGCGCTTACACTCATCGCACGAGTTCTTCGCAGTTCGGAGGCGCAGTGCTGTATTAATAAAATACACGGGGTAACGTTCTAACAAGAAATGAAAAGATTCTACTTCAAAGTGCACACCCATCTTTCAGGCGTAGTTCTCCGCATCGCTTGCGAGAAAGTGGTGCTGAAAGCAGGCACCATAGTAACAGCTCTTGAACAGACAGGCACGCTAGCCTAAAGCTTCCGAAATTCATTAGCACCGGCTCGTGATGGAGTCTAGTTTCCATTCACAGGCATGAAGGTTTCACCGTGGGAGGTCTTTGCTTGCGTGCGCACCCTCTCGCACCACCATTAATTTCAGTTAGAAGAGGAGGAGCCGAAAGACATGCTCAGAGAAAGGAAGGTAATAAAGTAAATAAAAAGGGAACAAGAAAGCCGTTCTGGAAAACGAAACACAACGATCTACAAGTGCAAGAGCCAATTCCAGAAAAGGCACCTTTCACGCCTAACTCCAAGCAGAAATCTATTCCCTGGCCGCCATAAGTGTGGTGGTAATGAATTCGAGCTTAAGCAATTGCAAAAAGACGGGCCCAGCGTTCTTTGCATTTATCTCAGGGAATATCTTTTCGCGACCTTCAAAAATGAAAAGTATATAGTAGAAAGGAATGTTACGACAGCTCTGAAATTAATAAATCGCGGTATAATCGAGTCCTTAAGCACAAAGAGAGTCTCTGCTGACAATGTTCAGTTATCACATATATAGCCCAAACGACGCATACAATCGTGACATACATAGATGTGCAGATCACACATGCCGTTCGGCTCTTTATACACACCTAAAGGAATTGATCATATTTAGTTCATGGTATCTATACACGCTCATACAACAAATACGCCCACTGAACAAGACTGTAGAGTTCTCATATAGACCTGTACATACCCCACTTGGTTCATTGATTTAAGACCACACAAGAATGAGCTCCAATATCGCTATGCGTCTATATCATGTACTCACTCACACATTCCTTGCAGATATTAACAACAAATTTTTTGGAAAAAATATGATGCGACTGAAAGCGACGCAAAATCTTCTTTGCAGTGCATTTTCACGGTGACACTGGGTGACATCACAGCACTTGGCCATTTCACGTACTCTAAATGCAATCTCTCAAAGTAATAAACTCTCATGGCTATAAACATAATATCGCCTGACGCTATGAAAGTGCGCTTTATTATAAAGTTAGCGACTGCGTCATCAGTATTTTCAATGTGCCTCTCATGGCCACTGAATGGAATCATACTCACATTTTCTGCCCTTACGCAATCCATACGCCGGGCTTTGTTTTCGCGTCCCTCAAAGAATATAGCACAAGTTTTGTATTCCAAACCATTCTTTAATAATCAGTAACTTAGAGCCTATTACCAGATTTATCGTGTTCCCCACCTGACAGGGCTGCTACCGCGTCACCTCATTCTCACGTCCTATTTAATGGGGTCCTTTTCTTTTGATTAAGGGCAGTCCTGTATCAACTAATCGAGTCGCCATTACGCCCAAGTCGTTCAAAAGTTTACCGTGCTTAGCGTACGCGCCTGCATTCGCACGCGTAATTCAGTCGAGCATATTGTCTCCTAAGTCTTCGCCAGACTCTCTAACTTGAGCGAGCTCTTAGCAGGCTAAGTGCTCTTAGCGCTCACGGTGCAGGGTGGCTCTATAGATTTTAAAAAGAAGATTTCCGTGAGTAGATTTTAGCATTATGTAATTAGAGACGCCGCAGGTTAACAATGTAGAGTAAACAATTTGACACATAAAACGGAAAGCCCTGACAAATAGGCACCTGCCAGGGTCGTGCGATCAAATTGAAGCACCATAAAATGATTTTGCAGTGCCGCCGGCCAATAGGCGCCGTACCAGCAAGAGCAAAATTACCCCCGTTGAACAGAACAGCTTGAGCAAGTTGCCATGAGACACGATGTCGGTCTGTTTCTCCGGCTTAACAGCCGCTGCTACTGGGCCCCTTCAATAAACACAGGCAGCTAGCAACCACCTGCCGTATTCCGCCGCAACTGCGTTTTGTTTGGGCACGTATAAAGTCTGCTTTAAAGAATCGTAAATGAAGACACATGTATAGGTAAGACGCTCTGCTCTCAATACATTTGCGTTGCCTAATTCAGGCAGGGAAATTTCTTCCAGAGCTAGCAATCCAGGTACTTAAAGACTAGCTGACGAAGTTTATAAACGTAAAATCTGAAGAATGGTTTCGATATATTCTCTAAATAAATTGTCATGAACTCTCTCAGATCACGTAATTTTCCTACATAGTTCTACTGCACTCCTCATTTATCAGGGTACCCTTTTCTCGGAGGATTTAGAAGTATTAGCATTTTCTCCTTCATATCCGTCAAAAGAAATACAGGCGCTTAAATCTCACGCCTCGAAAGAAATTCTGGGCATTCGTCTAGTGGCATGATGAAGTGATTCCGTCTGACCCTATACGTTTCTCAAGCCGAGGATGATTAAGAACAGCGACACTTTCCTCTTAGTCTAAAGTGAGCATAATCTCTCGTCTCTGCCGACCGAGCAAACAAACAAGTCCGAGCACTAAAATAAAGGCAAACTTTGAAGCCATAGTGAATGTAATCCCGCTGTCTGGGCCATGATCATCATTTAAAATCCCTCTGACGCCGTAATTTTTTCTTCAATCTTTAACTTGTGCCGTTGGATTCTCCGCTAAGCTTACCCGTAGGAAGACCCCAGACGTGATATAAAAAAAAAAACTGCGCACCACGTACATTCCACAGATTGGTCCAAATCTAGCCGGCTGCGAATTCCACAAAGGGGAAATAACCCAAAAGCGGCCTTAGTCTTCAGGTCTTTGCCAAAGACGCCACCGCTAAACGAAGGTCTGTGCTGAATATGGCCCACGTCGCCCGCCACAGCTGCTATGCGAACTGAGAGAGAAATATGCACTAAAAGAGCCTTGCAAAAAATAAAAAACCGAGTAAAAACAGCTACGCAGGAGGTACAGGGCAGGAGAAATGTATGGTAGTCGTTTGGCGGAAAGCAGAAAAAAAGAAAACTTTTATGCCAAGCGCGCGAGCGATGTCGTGTAGTACCCCTGCTAGTCGGCTTTCGCGTGGTCGCAGTCGTAGCAGCGCTCTTTACATAGATCGCATTATGCAAATACTTATTCCAAAGGGGAGTCTCGGTGCTCCTCCGCTCTACGCAAATGGCCCTTCTCAGGCTTGGCCAGGCTTCGTCCACCGACATCGGAAGGGGTTTCGGGGTGAAGTGAGTGATGTCTGGAAACGTTTCCGGAGCCACCGGCGACATCACTCCCGACGCAATACTTAAAGACAGACTCGCGGATAATCGCTCTTCGCCTCCACTCGCGGGGCCATCCTCCCCGGCATGCTCTTTCATTTTTATTTTCTGTTTGTTATTTCCGCTACATCTTTTTCGCCTTGTAAACCTTTCCCGCGTCTGCGATGAATTTTCTTTAAAGTCGCGTGGCGAAAAAATCCGCTTACGTTATTCTCTTGACGATTCGAAACATTAAAAAGAAAGGGTTGCTGGCTTATTTTCCTGCCTGACCACTACGCCAAACAGAAAGCGTGACCAACCATCGACAGAACGCTTTCTATGCCGCTTCTCCGATGTCCCCTGATGTGCTAACGAATGTATATACGCTGATTGTTTCTAACATACCTACGACGCTTAAAGAAATGGTTACGAGATGCGCTTGAGTGACAGGTATAGCGTAATTCTCACAGAAAAGCTTTGTAATATTTGTTTAGGTCAATGTCGCAGAAACAGTTTTTGTTCGTAACGAGAGACGCAACGACATTCATCTGAAATGATTTCATTCGTGCGCAGCTGATTCTATGCAGTTCGAAATTACCTTAGCTGATTTACGCGCCTTATTCCTAAACTTCTTATCGGCTTAAATTTAAATGAGGGAGAGAGCACTGGTGATTCTCTTCTTCGACAACCGCCGAGCATGTTTCTTTCCGTCTCCGCTGCTGAGTAATATTTGTTTGTTGTGGGCGCAAGTCAGCTGACCAAAGAGAAGCAAAGACAGCGAAAGTCTCCCCGACAACTTGGTTCATGATTTGGTTGATGGGGGTTTAACGTCCCAAAGCGACTCAGGGTATGAGAGACGCCGTAGTGAAGGGCTCCAGGAATTTCGACCACCTGGGGTTCTTTCACTTGCACTGGCATCGCACGGTACACAAGCCTCCAGAATTTCGCCTCCACCAAAATTCGACCGCCGCGGCCGGGATCAAACCCGCATCTTACGGGCCAGCAGCCGAGCGCCAAAACCGCTCAGCCACCGCGGCGGCTCCACGCCATCCTTTCGCCGTCTTCCAAAACAAACTGCAGCGTGTAGAAGGTTCGCTAGCACTTCTGATTCCACTTCAATTCCGGTGTTCGGATCCATCGGACGGTCAGCTGGCATAGGTCGCGAAGCCGGAGATTGAATGCAGTCTAGAAGGAAACGCCACTGACATCATTAAGGCTGCGGAACTAAAGCGCCAAAATGAGGTGCGCGGAGAAAAACAAATAAAGAAAAATTAACTGGTTACATATTTGCCACTTGTGAGGTTTAAAAGACGTTTTTGTTACTCGTTTGCAAAATGTTATAACTGTGCGCATTCAATTAGAAAGTGCAGCGCTTTTCTAAAAAAATTATGTATGTCTGCGTTCCGTCCCAGCAGCAGCCAGCGGCGACTATAATTCCATTCACCTTCCCTATCCTGTGGCTTGCTTGCAACAGTGCTTGCTTGCCGCTAGGTACCGGCTACTGCCGGACTTGGCTGGCGTATATGGTCATCTCGTGACTTCGTTGTGTGGCTGCTCGCCTTTTATCAGCTAGCGTCGTTTTCAAGTGCTTGGTTACTTTTCGTCATCGTGCTTTTTTCTCGTCAGCTGTGTGTGCGCGCTTGTTTGTTTTTGCCTTACCAGCCACAGTTCCAGTCGCTCGGTTTAGACGCTGCTGCGTTAGGAAAGACGGTGTGGCTGGAGACGAAGAGCGCACAGCAGACGAAGAACTGGTGCTATGTAGGAAAGAGTGATTGTGAGAACTGCTCTGCTGGCGTCACATTGCAATGGTAGGTTGTTACAGTCGCGTTGCTGCAATGATATGCCATTTCCACTGAGTGGCTATACCAGCAAAAAATTTGTCCTGTGTTCTAAAAAGCAACCTTAATTTCACCAGGGAAGTGCAGCGCAATAAACACTCTTATGCCTTTTATGCAGCGGAGGCAACTGACTGCATCTATTTTCGTGCAATGTTTAGACGTGTATTGTGGGTCAGTGCAGCAACCGCTTGTTGTGTCACAATTGCGAGCTGAGTGTGTTATGGCTTGCAACTAATAAATTGACTCTGGTTAAAAATTTGCACTGTTGCCTTTTTTTTTATGGGAGCTAAACACAATCTGCTCAATTCTCTCACAACCAAATGGACACAAACTCGGGTGCACAAGAACGGTTCACAAACGAGGAACTATCACTATTCCTATAAATGCACCTCTCGAGCATCAAGGCAAATAGTTGGATCTGTTGGTACGTTAACACCTTGAACTTCAACTCGACACACGAGTCAAAGAAGAAGGAAGAAGACACAACAAGCGCAGGCTACTGAAAAAAGCGTCGGCTGTCGGCTATGACTATAATGCTTGCATGTGGGCATACTTTCATTCAGTGCATGCCGCATATCAGAAGGGTTTTCTTCGCCATGAAGTCTTTTCTATACATCGACATAAACTGAACTTTCATTTTCGCTGCTCTTTCACCCTCCTTATTCTCCTCTCCACGTGTAGGGCAGTCAAATAGGCTGTGCTTTTTAACCTATCTTTCTTATTCAATTCTGCTGTTTCTGTCTCTGTCCTGCGCTAGGCGCAGAGTCGAAAATCCACGAGGCTAAAAAACTTTTGACACTGTGCGATCAGCTGAGCCTCGCGATAAAAGGCAAAGCAATTGTTGGAACTGTTTTCTCAAGTGCGCAAAAATTCATTTTATCTTTATTTCGAAGAGAGCGTAGCAAAGAACATTACGTGATGCTTCGCTCTGTGTTTGCGATAGACACGACCGAAAGCTTTGAAGAGAAGAGCACATATACAACTCAGCAAAGCATCTAAAGTCATAGGAGGGGAAAATATTAAATGCATCTCAGAAATAATCTGAAATAAGCATAAATACCAGGGGAGCCGCCAACTAGACCACTATCAACATATCGCTTCAGTTAGTATTCAAAGCGTCCTGAGTATCAGGCAACCAAAAAGAGACGCCTACGCGCAAAACAAAAATTACTAAGCAAAAGATGTGTTTATTTAAAAAAAATGTATTGTCTCCACAAGGGCAGGATCACCTAAGCGGCGAAGAGATGGGTACGCGCCGTTCAGGCTTTAAGAAAATATAAGTAAAAGCGAATAATTTGAAAGAGGCAGATAAGCGGCGTGCACAACCAGGCGAACCGTGGGTGCTGAGAGCAGTTCTTCCGGCACAACTTCCCCATCCCATGGCTTCTCCATGCGTTTCTCGTATCATACTCGAGCAGATCTTTCTCTCCAGCCGTCAAAGCGCTCCCCAAGCGACGTCTGCGTCGGCTTCGGCTCAGGCAAATCCAGGGGATTTTTCTGTTCACTGCTGCCGATGCTGCACCCCTGCTCATGCCTCGATGCTTGGATTGCGTCTTTCTAGCTTTATCGTCTTTCCTTTTTTCCTTCATGCTTTCCTTTTATTTGCTGTCATGATTGAACGTATTGGTCCTGGTTTTTCTGTTGTGTGATGTATCACTTCTTTTACCCTTTTTAATATCTCTTGAGACCTTCTAGCCTCAATGAGCCCGACTTTGAAGTCTACAGAACATACTGTGTTGCGACTCAACATGTTTTTGCCAAGCAGGCACAGAAACAGAGCACAGCAGTGAGAAAAAAAGTAAATAAATGAGAAAAAGCAGAGACCTGCGTCAACGGAATCTCGTAAGAGCAGTTGCTCGGAGATGAAATTCACTGCGAAGGAAAGAACGCGCGGGGCCCGCTGGAGTGTTGCGATTCTCGAACTGCCATCGTGCTTCCAATTCCCTGCCACCAGAAAAAAAAAAGAAAAGAAACGAAGCCCGGGGATTGGCAGTGCCAATCCTATTACAGAGATGCTCGATCATGTCATAGCCCGTGATCCGCCGATTCGCCGAGCTGCATCTGGGACTGCTATCGAAATCTTGTTTTAAATGCCTCGCTCGTCGCAGGAAACACAGGGCGGAAGACAGTCCACAATTCTCTTACTCGCTGCATTCAGCACTTGGCTCGCGCACTACGCGTTTTGCGTTTTATGTCACTTCATATCTCGGATTTATCTCACTCCCCTATCTTTGTTCCTCGCAAATTTGCTTCCGTTGAGCCGGATTTCAGGAATGGTGCCATGGGAGCTTCATAAGCACTCTACTCATGATTTCATTTCTTTAGTTGCTTTATCCGGATTTCCTGGGTGAATTGTAAGTAACCTGCTTTGTCGGTGTATCTCGAGGACAGTGAAAAAAACAAGCGAACAAGTGCGCTAACGCCGTTCACATTTGAACACCCTTGAACGAAAGTCTATGTATAAAGATCTAATTCGATAAGAAAAGATAAATTGATTATTGAGCTAAGCTCTTTCCCCACGAAGGTCATGCGTACTGAGAGCGAACATTTCTCGGAATACAAAAGCTTAGAAAACCAATTCAATTTCATCCCTCGTATGAGGGTTCAACAAGCTGAATCAGATGCATAGCGAACCTACTAATCAATCAACTTCGGTTTCAGCGTCACGCTCAATTCAGAAAAAAATGAGTGCGCAACGCAGATTTATTTTGATAATTTGAAGCGCAGTATAAATTGCACACTACAACAGCTTCATGGTGGGACGGGGAAAATGACTGTTCTTTTTTTTCGCGGGGGGGGGGGGGGGCTTTTTATTGCACGTGGTGGCGCTCAGCCAGCTCCATGACATATTACAATGCGCCGCATTTATTAGGCTTTGTCTACAATGATCTTTATAAAGACAAAAGCCTTTAATGGCTCATGCTCCTGTCCGTCTGTTACATCGCTAACCGGAAGTCACGACAACGGGAGTGATGTCATACCGTCTGTTACGCTCTTCAACTCGATAAGTATAAAAAAATCTTTGTGCACAATTGGATTCGAACAACTATCCTCCCGTTCCGCAGCCGAGCGTGATAACGACTACGCTAATTCCTGCCAATGCGTATGTAGTTTTCCTTGTCTAGGACGCTGGAGACTGTTTGATGAAAGGCGTCGAGTCAAACAGATGCCTCCCAAAGGCAATGCAGTGTCCCCCACCATTTGAGTTTCACAAATAATTCTGAACTTAATTAACATCTTAACCACACACCAGTGACACAAGCAGTAACACCGCGCTAAAGCCTTTCGCCTCACCGCACATTAGGTTGACAAAGTGCCCCCCCCCCCTGAATTTTTTTTAACTATTCATATCTACAATAAAACATGCCTATTTCATCTACAACCCGCACCGGTTACTGCGGACTGAACCTTCTGAGTAAGCAACTGCTGCAGTATTTACCACCCTCAACCCATTTCGTAACAGACTGATGAGGATCCTCGAGCGACGAGCCACAGCAGCTGCAATGCCAACGTGTCATGTTTGTTTTTTTCGCCTCGAAGCTCTCATTTGGCTCGGGTATCTCTCATCTATTGTTGTGTGCTGACACCACGAACCGCAATATGGCTATAAAATCTTCGAACCGACTTGAAAAGCTCTCAGAAGCGGACTTCGACTACGAGAGTACAAGGCACGGTTTTCTGTTTCCGAAAATGGCTGTTTACGAAATTTCGAGGCAAATTACCGAATCTCGGAAACCATGTTGAACAGCAAGTAGCATTACGCTGAAGAAGCTTCCAGAGTTTTGTCCTTTGTATAGCTCTCATTCTTGCGGTAACATCTTTGTGGAGTAGACTGAACGCTTTTTGTACTAAAACCCGGGTTCAAAAATTGGACGCCTATTCATCCGACGTAGAGATACTGCAATCTAGGTCCTCGCGTAGTGGGTACTCTAAATTTGAGCTCTGCCTTAAGAGTGAACAGATGATGACGACATTTTTTAGAAGAGTGTTTTGGCGTTAAACTTATAAACAAGAAATAAAATGTTTGACTTTCAATTTCATCCGGGAAAAATTAAGAAATTGAAAAAAACAGCTACTCTTAGAAGAAATTAAAAAGAGAAAAGTTCAGGTTGGAGCAATCAAAAACCGTGGTAGAAACCTTGCATTTCTAAATCAGTATGCTGACAGAACACATTCATTACGCTTACGATATGCTACTTAAGTCGAGAAAATCGGTGAGAGCTAGCGTAAGCACTGTCGACAGATGCGGATGTGCAATGGAGTGTTTTTTTACGAGTGGTCAAGCAGCCAATACGCTGGTAGGCAACCGCAGCTTTGCCACGGGTGAGCGCCAGCACCATTCATTGGATGCAGTGTTCAACGAAGCATGGAGAGCTGCGTGCCATAGTGGAAATCTCATGCCAGATTCCACCTTGTTGTCTCTCACTCACGGCCTCAACCTCTGCTTCGTCCCACCTTTGGCCTAGCTTCCAAAGTTCCTCTCACCCGCACCTGTTAGGGGATCGAGAGCGCTGTGCTACTAGTCCTCATCCCGTCCTAGCTTCCCACGAGTGCCCTTCGAACGTGCCCCTGCTACGTGCTAAAACCCCGCTATACCGTTTCCTTTAGCGACAATAGGGAGCTTTAAAGCGTGGGAGACCCGCATGTGAAAAACAGGAAAGGCTGGAAATACAGCTTATATTTTCGCAAGTTCGAAGACACTTGAAACCGCTATAGCACCTACGCCGGAGACAGAACCTTCTGGTTAGCTATAGGTATCTATAATCTATAACCGCAGTATGTTGCTTTAATGCAATTACCCAATAACAAGAAGGAATCTGTAACAGATTCATAGCTGAAATTCTTGTTTTTATTGCTAATCATAACAGAGGAAAATGATTTGTGTGCCTCTCAAAAAAAAAGAAAGAGCGAAATAGACTCTTGCGAACCTCTGTGTGTTTTGCAAAACTAAGTGAGCGTGCCCTCGCATTTAACTGATCTTCTTTACGGTTATATTTTTCTGACACTATGAAAAGCTGCTATAGAACAATTACCTTCAATCGGTACCATCCAGTCAAGATTTTTGTGTTTCTGCCTATGGCAAGCGGATCCAAAATTCCTACAGTTGTGAGTAATATCTATTCAGAAAGGACAAATTCAGGAGCGTTCTTATTCAAAACAACAGCGCCAGCGCGAAAAGCGAATCGGTACACAAGCTGCATGCTACGCCTAAAATCCGTCCTTCGTTTATTTATTTTGTAATGATTTACCCTTGGTTGCTGACCATGAATAACGTGAATTAAACTGCTAGATTACTGTGACTGCTGAGAATAAAGCATAAAACTTGAAAACTACTCTATATAATCAACGTACGGGTCCTTAGAGAGTTATAGAGACTGGATGCACGTCTAATTGCAGTCCGAACCTTGAAAAAGAAACTCGCATGCATGTCTCAACAGCCCAGTTTTGACTCCCACGTTAAGAATACCGTCCTCTCCACCACTCAGCATGCACACACAAAAAAAGAGGAGTCTTATCGTCGCGTAGCAGTCGCAAAAAGACTAAGACGATATGAGTCCTCGCAAGCGAGCACCGCCCACAGAAGAGGAGTTGCTCGAAAGGAAAAGTCGACGTGCAGCCATCGACCGCTGTCGATACGCAGCGAACGGAACGACGCAGCCACTCAAGGTTTTCCACATTTCTGTCTTCCTCGCTACCAGTGTTGACGGACTCTGTCACGTCAATGCAAACCATAATTTTATATTTACATGCACCAAACGAGCAACCGACAGTGTTCTAATAGCAGAAATGGAACGGCCCGGCATGGGCACACTGGACACAGTTCTCATGAGAGTTGTAACTTGGTCGAAGATGCGACAGAATAAAGGAAGGTTGCCATCCCAAGCATTATCGTCCACTGTCTCAAGGCGTATTTCTAAGACATAGAGGCAGATCGAGTCCTCCAGAAGAGTGTCTTACTAGCTACGTCTGAAACGTGAAAGGATCAACCCTTACCAGTTAATGGTTTAGAATGACTCACTTACAAGAAGAGACGAGATCATTGAATTGCGGGCGTTGCTATTTATAAAAACAATGCCATCAAAGTTTTTAGAAAGAGTGAAACCACAATTTCCATTGACGTTGAGAAGGAAAGGTTTATGTCAATTAATGGGGCAAGTGATCTCTGCTTCGCACTGAACAAGTGCGATGGCAACGATGTGATCGCTTGGGAGTTGTGTATGTAAGTCCCTGTGCAAAAAGAGAGAGAGAGAAAGAATTCCTCCGAATCAAACTCGCTGCTAACTGTTTTCGAGCCGTAATGTCATGATCGGACAACTCGAAGGAAAGAAATGAACAAACGATCATAACGGGGGATTCAAAGTGTATTCTTTTTGAAACGCAGAAAACCAGTCATCCCAATAATACATGCAGAAAGTTTTTATTGTAGCCATAAAGGCAACAAGCTTATAGCCAACAGCATCGCATGGCGTTGTCATCGAGCACGTCTTCACTTGCGGGGTCGACTTAAGAACATGCAATTATGTCTCCTTCCTCAGTGTGCACCGACCATTAGTTTCAATACAACGAACCAAGCATGAAGACCACAACGAATAAAGAATGAATGAAGCTGTCTTAAAATAAATAAATAAATTTTGCCCTCCTGTTCATACTGAGATCCGTGATGAGAATTATGCCGAATGCTATCACGCTTCATTGACAACCCGCATAGTGCCTTTCGCGACATTTTTTCACTTCTGTCCACGCAGCAAGCTAAGGAAACGATGGAGAGAACACATAAAATGTGCACTTGACTGGAGCGTGATGCACGGAGTTCTCTTCTGCTTCTCCCCCCAGCTTTCTTCGTGATACCAATCTGGAATACTCATTCCTTCCCCCGTCTCTCTCCTAACGTTACTCCAAGCTAGCGTGAATCTTTTCCAAACATTATGGCTGCCAGAGAGGATTAACAGGTTGACCTGAAAAACTGCGACAGCAAAATAGACCTGCTCAGGAGAAAGGAATCCGGGGGTGTGGGATATGAAGAGATAATGAACATGGGCTTAAAAAGCTGTGTGCCCAGCAGTGAAAGGTTACAAGGTATGACGCTCCCATTATAACACCCTTCCCACTCGTGTCTTCTTCCTCCACACCAGGCCTTGCTCCTCGGAGTGAAGGCACTATTAAAGCCCTTCCAATGATCAACGCTTTGCCCTGACGAAGACAATTTCTCTTGTCGAAACGTTGGCAAGAACCCTGAGGCTTTCCCCTCCCTTGTTCACTTTGTGAGTTACTTCAAGCTGTGTGTTCCACTTTACGCTCCTGAAGACTCACACCACAACCCCCCCCCCCCCCCCCCCCTCCTGTTTGTTCTTCTTCCTGCTTCTGCAGCCCTGAAAATCCTACACAGCTCCTTTACTTTCCATTCGCAACCGTTCAACGAGCTCCTGCTTGGGAGCGACATAGGATTGGGCAGTAAGCCGATGGAACATCCGACGTGTTAAAAGGTCATATGAAAGTTAAAGTAGGTAAATTATCTTTGGAGCAAAGTAACGCATGTCATTATCCTGCCGTTAACAACCGACGCAACTTAAGTGGACTAATTCGTTCGACAAACAAAACAACGCCCTCTCCAAGTCTGGAACACTGGGTAAAGGCCCAGACATACAGCAACGGCGGATAAGCAGCTAGCGTACGCAGTATGAGGAACTTACTAATACCTTTTAGATGCGTTCTTGCACAGTTGATATGTAATCCATATCTATTATGTCATGCACCAATAGGACTTGGATAAATCCGATTAAGAACCAACGACCAGTTCCCAAAATTACACGACGTTTCCTTCTAAAAACCAAAGCATAAAAAGTTTTGCGTGTAACCGCAACTTACCCTTCACTTGTACGAAAATTTCACGCAATGGCAATGTCGGGGCTGCTGCTGAATGCATTGCTTTCTCTTGACAAAAGGAAACGTACTTGAGTACGCGTTAACAGTGATGTATGCACAGGCGCCCACAGACTTAGCACGAATAAAGCAAAGCGTGGCTTGGATTGCCGCCAGCGGCACGAAGCGAGTCATCGGGTGCGAGATAATGCTCTCGGTATCTTTACGGCGGCTGACGACAGCTGGCGCGCCGCTCGCTATGACTGCTTTTTCGCCTGTGCTCAACCTTAGCGTTGACTGCGCGCTCGTTACAGGGGCGTTTCTCCGCTTTTAGCTCACGGATTCGGACTCGCACGGCCTGGCAATGCTTTGCAGTTTTCTTATCGCGGGAAACCGAAATTGTGCGCTAAACTGCCTCAACTCAGCCACTTTGCGCAGTTGGTCCCAATGCTGTCGATTTAGCAAAATAAATGATATGAGCAGTGTGGTGCACTGCCTGAACGTTCGACATATACTAGTGAAGTGAAAGCACACCACACGGCTCATAACATTTATTTTGCTCGAATTTATAACATTTATCCATAACATGTCACAACAATTATTTTGTACGAAATTAAAAAGGCGCGCGAGTTGAGGCAGGTTAGCGCGCAATTTTGCGTTCCTGCGATAAGAAAATTGCAGTGTGTCGCCTGGACGAGCGACACCGCACAAGGTACGCATCCGAGACCTAAGAGGGGGGGGGGGGGGGGAAACGACGCGGTGATCGGGCACAGGCTAAAAATCAGTCAAAGCGAGCTGCGCACAGCTATCGTCAGCCGTCGTAAACTTACAAAATTTTTTAGCACCCGATGACTATCACTTAGCGGCGCTGACGGCAGGCCAAGCCACGGTTTCCGTCATTCGTGTTAACTCTTTGGGCGCTTGTACGATAGAAAACAAGAAGCGCATAATGGGGTGTTAAATAAAATTGTGTTTTCTAGCGATAGCTCTACTAGATGCATAAGTCGATCTCCTAGATGTGCGTAAGTTTGTCGTTTCTGTGACCTTGGAAAGCAGCTTAGCAACAACCTTTCTCCCGGGCCACCTCCGAAATTTGACCTTGGCCGATCTGAACGAAATTCGAGGTCCAATCGTAATTTACCGTGCCTAAAGCGGTGAAGACCTCCAAATTTTCCGCGCCATCGCCAAAATTAGGCCTGAGCCATCCCGAAAATTTACCCTTGAAAGATTTAGGCCATAATCGATGTCGAACCATAACTGACCGTGACCGGGAGGATTGCGACCTCCAAATGGCCAAGGCTCTTTTCGGAAAAGTTCACTCGGGCCATCCCCGAAATTTGACCTTGCCTATTTGAACTAAAGTGATTTACAATTATAATTTTCTGTGTCTGACACGATGGTGACCTCCAAATTTGACCCGGGTTATTTCCAAAACTATCATTGCAAAATTTTTGACCTTGGCGATTTGGGAATGTTTTCGCAGTATAATAGGCTCAAACAACCTAAATCCTTGTGGCTTACCATATCTACCGAAGGTTTACCATTGTGGCTTGCCCATTGACCCTTAAACTTGAACAGGCCTTTGACATTTCACCTTAAATGAGTTTCTACGAGGTGGCGCTAAAGTAAGGTCATGGGACGTGACGTCTACGTATGGCGCGCTTGTAAACTCCACGTAGCTGCGCTTGCCTTATCCATGGAAGAAGTCAAAACGTCTGTCTAGGCATGCCACAGCTCTCGCTCAACCATTGGTTGTAACCGTGGTTAATCCGTGCCTAACTTAATTGTTCAGCAAAATACTGGCCAATGTGATCGGAGCAGGAGTTTCCACCATTTATACACTTCAGAAGTACTTAAAAAAATAAAACCGCTCTCACTTAAAGGATACGATTTTGCTTATTCTTGTCTCCAGGAGAAGATGTATGTTTTCCAAGAAAAGTATTGAAACGCATTGCAGCCTGTTCAGACTTCAAGAATGCAAGCTGCATGTCTGCGCTGAATATTCGGGGTCAGCTCTAAGCAACCAACAGCAGCGAGGTAAACTCTGCGAAGATGAAGGCTGCAGCCCCTTGACACAAAGGTGATCTTGCTGATGATTTGCTCCTTCTATTTCTTGTAGACAACATTGAAGTAGTTGTCTTGAATGAAGTGGAATTTATTTCTGTCCAGAAGTTTTATCGGAGAGCAAGCAAGCATCTGAACCTGATTTTCTTTTCTTTTCTTGCTTGACGGGAGAAGATCTATTTATCCACATACGTGAACTTTTTAAAGGCTCTTTCTGCTTTAGCGACGGCACCATAATTACAACCCTGTCGAAATTTGCTGGTTGCTTTTCACATAAATAACCGTCGCTCTTTTACCCGAACGCTCCCTCGCGTGACATATAGGAATGGTCGTGGAGACACAATACTAAGGAGTAATAGTGGCCTTTTGAAAAACTTGAAATTGTCTAAGGCTTTCCCTACTCCCAGCTTCAAGACTGAGAAAACAGTGAAATGGTTTTTGCGAAACGTTTCCAGTGTCCAAAAGGAATGAATTGCGGTATCTGGGGCCAGTGTGAAGAAACAGCGCTATTCGCAATGACGGCTGAAGTTAATCGAGTTCTCTGAGCGTACAGACTGAGTAGTGTGCACTTCCAGCACAACAGACTGCAGAAAGAGAAAGATACCCTCCCGACATAGATACATGACACGCAGATTTCTACACACTCTCACTGTGTAACGAAATTCGTCGGCTGGGGTCGAGGACTGCAAAGGAACAGACATATTATAAAAGCCAAATGCACTGAACTTTGCGTCTCTTTTTGCCCGACTTCTTTTCTGCTTCGCCAGAACGTCACTGTGTGTCTAAAGCAGGTTACAAATAAATTCGACAGCATGAAGCATCAAGGGGGCACGCATGGCAAACATATCCACAGTCGGATATGACGGCATCAAACGAATAGTCCTTGGGGGAAGGGGAGCAGTGAGGCTGCGATTACAGTGAATATTATGAATTTGAAACTTTTATTGAGCGTTTAAGGAGGTAGCCCTTATTTACACGAAAGCGATGAATTGTTCAGAAGCGGAATACAGTTAGAGCCCGAAGTGTTGAAAAATTGGCAGAATAATGAAATACAAGGCTGACTCGATATGATCCTTAAAATTCTCAGGCAGTAAGGTATAGCGCTCGAAAAACATAGCACATGTCTCTTACTTCAAAGCTTTAAGCAACTAGGCTACATCACCGTCCCCAACATTTGTTCAGAGACTCACAGAACGGTGCCCATACCGATTTTCATGAGCAGGAATGAACTGCTTCAGAATTTTCAGGCTCTTCTTCGCTGTCTTACAGGCCGCACAGGTAACTTAGTTTCCAAACTTCAGCAAGTCCATCTCCTCTTGCACCAGTGCTGATCCCTGTCTCGTTCGCCTCTATGCTTCAAATAAGGGTTCGTTTCTTTCTCTCCTGCGTCATTGCAAAAGAATGAACACCATCTCAGTTCCCCTCTATTTAGGCAAGGCTTTTTGACCCCGAAATGAAGTCAACCAAAATTAAGCCTCACGCACACATAAGGAAGGGACAGGAAAGCACTGCGGCAGAGCCGTTGACGCACGAAGATGCAAATCAAATACAGTTACATGGCGATGCCTTACAGCTTCAGAGAGGGGGAAGCGCGCCTGCACCAAGCTCAGAAACAGCGATGCAAGGTTACGTCATCCTTCAATCTCCGGGGGAGTAGGGGTAGGTGTGACACGCCGCTGGCGGCGTCGCTGTCACGCGTGTCACAACGGAAGCGATAGGAGCTGAGCTTTCTTGTCTACTCTTCCTCCGAATATCTTCCCTCCTGGTTCTTCTCCCTTTGTGCCTTCCTCCCTTCTTTCACTCGCGGCACACCAAAGTAAATCTTGATGCGAGTTGCAGCAACTACGATTTTTTTTTTCTGTTTTCTGTGCGCTCACTTAAGCTCGTGTATTTTATGAGAATATTTTCATTTTTTTTTTCCTTTGTTTCAACTTTTCATCTCAAATCTCTAAGATTTTCATTCACATGTTATTTCCGGGAGATGGCATTTTCCTCGCACGGCAGCTCTAAACATTTCCTCTAAGCTGCATCAGCAGCTGTGTTGCCTTTATTGCTTCTCTTCTCATAATCCCGCCACTCTGAACATGATATAGCCATGCAGATTAAGACACTCTAATGCAGAACTACAACTTTTGGCCAAGAATTAATGAAAAACAAACGTTGTTCGATGACTAAGAACGTCCTAACATTCAATAGCCCGTCTATAATGTGCAACAAACAAGCAGAAAATCATCTAAATAGAAAGTGTGCCCAAAATAAGCGATGGCTTGCTCTCCTATTGGCCAAATATTGCAGACCACAAAAGCCAATATTTCGTGCTTAATAGGCGCACTTTTAAAAAAAACATGTCTTCAAAAAAAAAACTTGCGGCTTCAACATTTTAAGAGGTTTTTCATGTCATTTCAGAAAACAAAAACCTTTTATTGACGTCGTGTGCTGCTGCGTTTTCGCTACTATGGCTTTTGCACACTACGTCACGCCGAAGTCGTCTGTGCTCGGGGAGCGCCGCGGATACGGAATTGAACACCTCAGTAACGTCACTCTGTGCTCCTGAAAAAAATCAACTTTTCCGCACCAAGTAGCTCCTCGCTGCATGGTGCATTGAGCACTGATGGTGGCTCAGGTGCAGCGCCGCCAGCTTTCCCTCTACTTAATAGTGAGGAACTCTATGGGTGGAACTATTTGAGTATGACGTCATGAGACAAAATGGCGGCGTAGTTTCGGTTTCTCAAATCTTAAATGGCGCCCATTAAAATTGGTTGTGTCTTCTCATCCCTTCCCCCCCCCCCCCCACCCCTCACCAAAAAATCTCCCATAACTAGCAGAAAAACTGCCCCGTTACGGGACCGCTATATATGTATACAATCGTTCCGCTATATATACTCGGCAACAAGGGCCACCCGTCTGGGATGAGTTGTGTACCGAATTTAGTAGGCAAATAAAACAACAATTAAATCATAGGTAAGCATTGCATACATGCAGTTACTAATTGAAGCGCTACCACATCGAACCGCAATCCGAATTCTAGGCCGACCTTGACCCCCACAAACGAAGCAAATTCCGTTTGGGACGTATTTTGACGGGGTGTAAATCGACAACAGGTATATATGCCTCGTAATTCCTCTGAAAGATGGCGCTAGGAGGGGATCGCTACTCTCGGCGGTGTGCGTGCACGCGTAGCCGAGCATGGTGGCAATCCACCCGTTTCAGATGGTATCACATTCCGTTTCTCTACACAAGCGGCGCGTTCTTCTTTGCTTTCTTTGTCTAGTAAAGCAAACAGCTAACGGTCGTTACTTCAACGTCTTCCAGACGGTGGCGGCCTTAAATTTTTATCTTTGCCGTCGTAATCGAAGTGCTCTTTCCTGTAAGATACCGGCTGGCAAGTAAAAGGAATAAAGGAGCAAATCTGGACAGCGGTCTTTTACTCGTTATGATTTTTACCTCAGCTACGCCCAATTGCTTGACGGTCTATACCATGGCGACCTATCTGCGAATCTAAAACAGAGTGGAGAAAAAGAGAAAAAAGAGTCCGTGACAAAAATATATAGTGAGTTTATCATGGTGTCGCATTTATTCTATTCCAATTCCTTCCTCTTCTGGTGCGAACGTATAACTTTTGCTCATAACGCTTCCTTCTGAGGGAATATTCATCCTTGACAACAGCGCGCACAACTATGGTTCAAAATATATTGTCTAAGTTTTGGCACCTACATTGTCCCACTAGCAGAGCGCCTCTCGTTCTATACTGATGACATTCATGTAAAACCACCACTGAACGTCGTTCGTAAAAGTGTATTTACCTTAAGACAATACACATAAGAACTTAGGAGGGCAGGCCTTAACGGCGTGTTCTGTTACGTCTTTTGCCTTCTCCTGTTTGGTTTGCATATGTACTGTAAACCGGAATGAAAGCTGTAAATATATTTTTTCTAGTTTTTAAATTTATTTTTCAACACTTAATTTGATTGCACTTCCATGAACCCCAACGATTCACAGATGCGCGCAAATCGTCAATCGCACTCTTCCCATCTATAAAGATAGCGGTTTTTCTCCTTATAATCCAGTGGCTCGAATCAATCTTCTCGTGACCCGAGGGGACCCCCCGGGTCCCTTCTGATGGTACACAAGAGAGTGTTCGCCGACGGAGCGTAATCTGTGAGCAAAGGCCCCGAGCCATGACCGCAATGCGAGCTTCAATCATTTTCCCATTAGTGGCCGATTACGTGGGCGACAAATGGGAACGGTGGCCGCCTCCACTTCCAAAGAGACCGATCCTTTCTTTTTTTTTCTTTCCGCACCCGTGGTGCTTGACGCGTATATGCTCCTTCGCCTCGGGTTAGGCCCAAAGACGTTCCACAGTACTTACGGAAGGAAGCCTCGGGGGGCAAGCTTCATGTGTGCCATGAAGAAGAGATCTGTCTGCAAGAGCGGAATCAGCGAGGTCCTTGGTCAAGCCACAGAACAAGCTGAAAAAATACGTACCGAGCGATGCAACCAGAAATAAAAAATTGGAATGGAAATTCACATGGGGTTATACTCACAAAACTCGCATCCACAAAACCACGTTTAATAGAACTCGTGTAAAAATGCCAACGATACAGTGGACCACTTCCTGTACATGAGGAATCATACTCACGCATTTGTTTCTTGATAAGTGTACCAGCTTCTCTTCTCACCTCCCTTCCTGCCTTACACTCTCCTTTAACCTCTCATGCTCCTGCTGCTGAATTAAACTGCATGCTTGCTCATTTCATTGTTCCAAAGCTGCACATAAGCATTACCCACTATTTACAATTATCTGTGATTATTGAGATTTTTTGATGCCATCGTCGCCTCAGTGAATGTTCCACAACGCTGAGATGAAGATGGTTCTGGAACATTTCACACTAGCTCCATACTAGGGGGCGGTGAAAGCAGTAGGTTTTTGTCTCATGCACGACCTTGGCCTGATGCTTTACACAAGCGTGTTCAAACAATGTCATGCGTAGCCGGTACTAAGCTCTGAACACGACAGCAAGAAGGATTGTCACAGTTACTACTATAGAATTCTCGTGTGGCGCAGTGACTTTTCGCGATAAATTTAACCAACAAAGCCACTGACGGCTAAAAATATAAGAGTCGAGTGTTCGGGGCTGATGCGGCAAATGTACTGGAAGCTTATCTCTAGCGCAAAGATGAAAATGACGAAGCTTCAAGTCTCAGTCGGCCGCCTCCAGATACGGTATCTAAAGTGGTGTCCCGATTGGTCTTAGGATATCCATGGTATCTTCCAGTAATGTCTCGCGGCTCTTGTTCTCTGAAATCGCATGTGGAATAACGACTTGCCTTACATAACCCAAGCAGGATGAAGAGCTAGAACAATGTACAGGAAAATCTAAACAGCTGGAACGGATGTGAACACATAATTTATGAGAGCAGATACAATGCAAATACATCTCCCGGCTATATTAGGATGTCTAACATTAGGCCTGGTGCATAAAAAGAATGTGCTTGTCTCATTTGATGATTGAGAGCTGCATAAAGGAGGCTTATTATCTGATAACAACACGATTCTACTAGCTGAAGCTGGGAATATGAATGCCGGGAAGTACCCCTGCCGTGAGGAAAAAATTATGAGTCTCCTTTTCCTTATGCATCTCGTATTTGCCTCCCACGCGACCTCGTTAGCGCGCCTGCTCATAAATCAAGCACCTTAGTCCGCTGTGTGTGTTTGCGCAAAGAAGAAAGATAGAGACAGGGCGAGACCTTGACCGCTAATGAAGCAAGGCCGCCTCCACGGCTGCTTTTGCCCCCTGGATATTGCGAACTGACCACTATCTCACGTAACGCGCGCACATCCGAGTACGGGGCTTTAATGCTATGCTGCTGAGTAGTTACAAACACCGAGTGGGTGTGAGCTCCAGTACGCCGTCGATATACTGCTGCCCGAAAGAGTTGCCACACGCATCGGACGTGTTCTAGTCTTCCATTAATGATCTTTCATCTCCCTCTTGCCATCGTTATCCCTGCAGACCTTCACCTAAACAAAAGCAGCCAATAGCTCCGGATGCTTTATGGCTTGTCTCCAGCCATATGAATATTAGCCACAAAAAGAGAAAAGATTATATTAATGCAACTTTTCGCAGCGGCTCGGGTCGGAAAGCACTCGGCCACATCGTTGGCGCGTAGAAGATATATGCTCGTAAAGATCCTCGCCCTCTTACAAAGCTTCGCTCGTATACTCTGTCCCAGCGGTTCCTGAATTCAAAGGCCAGTTGCTTTATAAGCAGCGGTCACGCCTCGCAGTGCGTAAAAATAATGTATGAAATTCGCAGAAGGACTTTTGACTCCAACAAAACTTTATTACGCAGCAAGCCTCAATGGCAGTGCGCAGATTGCATGCCAAATCAATTGACATATTATTATTACCCTCGACAAGCAATTGACATCTGCGCACGCTAATAATCAAATTTAATAACAACAGCGTGGTGAGCCCAGTGCAAGCTTCTCTTTCTTGTAACAACTAATCAGAAAAATTATTGCACTGTTTATTTTCATCAAGATTTTGTGCGAAGTTTTTAAAGTAAGCTGTCTCTTTTTATGTAGAATGGCTGTTAGGTGAGTAGAAACAAAGCTAACGTTTAGCACTGCTATTTGACGGTCACGCAAACAAGAAAAACTTTGCTTCGTAGGCATTCACGAATTCACCAAAAAAGTAAGCAGTGCTTTTTCCCGTTTGCCTTAATTGTTGGCTTTTCGTTTTGAAGATACCTAGGCCATGCCGTTTTTCTTCCTTCTCTCTTTGGTTTTACTACCAGACACGCTGACTCCGAACGACGGCTCAGTGCCCACCCGTACTCTGTGCTTCCCACAACTCAGCAGCATCCTCGCGGTAATAGAGCGACGCGCACTTTCCTGACTTTTTGCGGCAGCCTCCAGTGCGACCCTATACTGAGCGTGCAGAAACAGCAATGCGTCCGTAACAAGGAAAGCGCAGCGGCCATTGTCGCAGGAGACTGTTCTCTCTCTCTCGCTCTCTCTGTCTCTATCACACACACACACACACACACACACACACACACACACACACACACACACACACACACACACACACACACACACACACACACACACACACACACACACACACACACACACACGCACGCACGCACACACACACACACACACACACACACGCACGCACACACGCACGCACACACACACACACACACGCACGCACACACGCACGCACACACACACGCACACGCACACACACACACACACACGCACACACACACGCACACACACACACGCACACGCACACACACACACACACACACACGCACACACACACACACACACACACACACACACACACACACACGCACGCACACACACACACACACACGCACACACGCACACACACACACACACACACACACACACACACACACACACACACACACACACACACACACACTCTCTGATATATTTCCAAAGAACGTTTTAAAAAATAACCGTTTGATCGGCAAAGGAAAGTTAAAGACGGGAGAATGACTACAAACAAAAGAAAAGTAAGCAAATAGAGAAAATAAGGCAGAACTCAAATGAAACTAGCAGACGCAGCAAAACTTGAGACCTTAAATCAGAGAAAGCACGTTCAGGTCACCCTGTAGACCACCCGGGCCAAAACGAGGGCTTTTGCTCCTGCGACAGCCCGCGGGTCAGAGCTACAAGACAAAGCGAAAGCCTCGCTTCCCGTTTCATTTTTTTGCCGCTTGCCCACTTTTCTGGCCGAGCGCGTAGCAGAGCAATTTGTGGGGAGCTGAGCCAGGGTTCCGGGATACGCGCGGGACGGCTCTGTCTGCCGTGTTTCTCTTCCGCTGCAACGGGCAGCGAAGCGCACGATGGTTGACGCAGCAGCCGCTTCGCAGGCACTGCTTGGCTCGAGCATTTGCGGGCGCGCGCCTTTTAGCGCACCTCGCACACTTACTCTACGCTTCTCTTAATGTCATCTACTCGGCTGTGGCGGCCGGCCGGTACTCCAAAAACTACAAGAGATGTAGCTCTGCTAACTTCATGCATTGATCAGTGTCTTAATCTCCAGTTCTCTTCAATGCTAGATAAAATTGCGTGGAGAAAAATAGGAAAGGTCGAGAAGTCGTCCTATAATAGGCCTTGCTTCCGAGAAGAGTTCTTCATGCAGTTTTCCTTCCTAAATGTTGATTCCTGCGCGTGTCCAAGAATGGCTTGAGGTCGGTTGCTTTGGCGAGAATTGAGTGGCTGATTGTAGAATGTAGCGGTAGTCTGGACAAGAGGAGAGAGGGAGAGATATGTATATGCGGACCTTAGCATTGAAGGCAGCCTCTGAATGCCGATCAGCAATAAATTTTCCACTTTCTTATGATGCGTGAACTAAGACTTATTTCTTGGTACCATTTCACATGGCTTCTAGGCCCTCGCTGATGGCTGCGCCACGTTGATCATTGCTGACCGAAAAAATGCGACTGAGCCAACTACGTGAATAATACCGCTACGAAGAAAAGAACGGTCCTGAAACCAAATATATTTACGCCTAAGCGAAAAAAAACCGTTGACTCATTAGACTTCGCTGAAATCTCGGCGTGTCGCAAATAATTAACAAATTCAGGCATCACACACTCAACACAGTTGCTAAAATTCAGTCGAGTGAAGAAAACAAAGTTTTTTTTTGCGCACGCGCCGAAACACGGTGTAAATAAATCCTTGAAACTGTACGCCGGTCTCATATAAACACGCACCAACACACTTTAGCACAGAAAATGTAATATAAAAAAAGTGCCAGCTTTTAGTCAATCAAAAAGGATGCGCGATGACTAGTTCTTCACCCGAATATTTGCTGACATATCCGGCGTATTTTAGATGCCCTTCGAGTGGAAGGAAAATGAATGTTTAAAAGTTGCAACGGCATAAGAAATGAAGCTTAAAAAAATAATCTTGACGCTGTTCCACTGCAGTCTGGAGTCGCTTTTTTATTTGCATCAAGTTAGTTAATCAATAAAAATTTCTGCACTTCGAAACCTTCTGAACCAGGACTTTGGAGTTATAGCGCAGCCAAAGTAATCCCAAAACACTGCTAATTTGCAGCGGTATTTTTAGGACGAATATGTCTTCCATGTTAACAGAAAATCAAACGTCGCAGTGCGGTGCAATGCCTATTCTATTTCAATCTTTCAATATTTCTCTGTTTCTAAAGAGTTTTGAAATCTAATCGTTGCTACTAATGAATTGAATTCAGTTTGATTCGATTGAATTTAAATTTAAGCTGGCATTTGATATGAATTTAAATTCTGAATAGCCTGCGGCGACACAGCATCTCGCGTCCCTCTTCGACAAGCCAGTTTAGGCAAATTGAACTAACGTAAGACCATTAGCTCAAGATAGCGGAGACATCGTCATTATGTCTGCAGTTGTGTGATCGTTGTCAATGAATAAAAGATGTTAAAATTTGCTTTCTTAGTGCCATTAGTGCCGTTAGGGCCGGAACAACCATTATAAACCGACACTGCATTCAAAGATCGACGCACTTTCGCTTTCATATCATGTAGACAGCCGCCCCGAGCTCGTATTCATCGCATGCGGACCATGAAAACGCGTTCTCTCATCTAATTTGACTCTTGAACTGGAACGAAAATTCCACCCTTGAATTATAGATATGTAACGCGAAAGGACTATGCGGCCATCGTTCTTTACATGAAACGCCAGTAGGATCATTCTTCACAATAATGGATTAAATACTAACCCTGCCACCGCATTCGCCCTCTGCGTCTTATCTCTTTTGAGGAGAGTTTATCATTTGTACATGAACAATCCCACGATGACGTTACAAGAGCCTTTCGCCACACTTAATTACAGGACGAACGACTGCATGAAACAGAGCGAGGGGCGTCATACGGCTTGCTTATGACGAAACTTGAACAGAAAATGTCAAGTATGTAAATATGTTTAACGCGGTTAAATCTTTCTCAAGATTTAAAGCTACACGCAGGACAGCCACGTAGATCAAACCGACCGGGTGTTGCCTTAAGGGCGGGGGTTAATAAGCGCGTGGTCGTGCGTGCGTACGTGCGTGCATTCGTGAGTGTCTGTGTTGTGGTAATTCTTTTGTGCGCGTGCTCGCATACTTTACTATCGCTTGGCTAATCCCGGTCGTTTTGCAAGACAGGGCGTCAGAATGCCGCACTTATTACGCACTTATTACGCACTTATTAAAGACCGCACTTATTACGCAAGTGCATGGTTTGTGGCGCGTCGTCAGCGGAAAGCCTTCGCAGACCTTAAAAATCGGTCAATGCAAGCGTGAAACCATGCATAAAACTTTGCTTTTTGTGTTGCCTCAGATGATTACACACCGAGCGGCGGCGTCGGCAACTAACGCTCTCCGTAGAGATGTCCTTCCAGTCTCTGTGGTCTGCCTCAGGCGCTTCAAGGCAAGCGGGCAAGCGCAGGGGAGCCCATCTCAAGTGAGAAATCAAAAGAACTTGCGGGGAGAAGAGAAACGCATGAAGGAAAACTAAGAACAAACTAGGCTCCGACGAGCACGCGCGAAAGGAATAAAATGCTATATCATTCCAATTCCACTTGCAGCTTGTTTCCAGTGTGCTGACTCATTTCGCCTCAAAAATGCTCCTTCGCTTTCTCCTCTGACTGGAAATGTTTGTTCATGTCCATCACATTTGTTGCTGCCTTTATAACGCAGCGAGGTTCTTTATTCCAATTGCGAAAAAAAACCCTTAATGCATACATAAAATGCCAGCTTCCATCAAGCTTCTCACGCTGATGCCATCCGTACAGAACGTAATTCTCTTCTTTTTCTTAGTTTCTTTTTATAGTTCCAGACACCACGATAGAGTCATTCTGTATGCGCCGGGTGCACGCCTAGAACGCGATAGTCGTTATGTTTCTAACATATCGTTACAGTAATTGAATAGCAAGTACAAAACTCACGAAATCACCTCCCGTGGAGATCCTATGGTATCATTGGATGCAAGCGCAATAGAAAGGGGCGTAATGAGTGCATTTCAATTTCATTCTTACTCTTCTTGCCAAAAATGGTTAGAGGGCAGGTTCCGCAAAAATAATCACAAATGGAGCAGCTGTCAATAAATTCGTTGTTATAAAACTGAATACGGAACTGTGCGAAGTTTCGTTTTGTGTTTGTTTTCTGCACACGAAGATTCTACCGAGATTTCAAGCACTGTTGCATCGTTCTTGCCATTTATATGAGGAGCCATTACAAAAAGGCATCAAGTCAAGAAGATAATTGCGGCCAGGCACGTGCCTCAATGTTTCGGAAAATCGTGTTTTCCAAAGAGGTAAAAGCTTTCGCAAGTGCCTCGTCACCATGCGCTTGCTCATTACAGACACTCATTTTCTTTCGTCCCCATTTTCCAAGACAAAAGAGCCAATCGCATAAACTGCGCACTCAGCTAGGTGCGCTTATTGCTATCGTAGGAAATGGTGGCAGCTTGAACAAATATTGTTTGAGGCACTTATCGTTGTAGTGTTGTGTGTTTTATTTTTTGCTATAACTTAGGCAGCTACGACAAATTGCGGCCGTGCTAGAACCAGAGTCGCCTCATCCTATGTATGATCTTTTTTGCTCCTCGGCAACTTCTCTTTCAGCTTTCACAAGTACACGCTGAACGAGCAGTAGCTATAGCATAGCAGAGGAGAAAGAGGCCTGCAGCTACGGAATCTGTCGGGTGAATGACCATGGCATCTGGTAGCAGTGCACACTGAGCATGCGTGCAGCGTTTTCACAAATCACCGGGTTTAGTAATCTGTATACGCCGCCTGGGGGCACATATCTTTTTTCAAGCCAAGGCTTGAGACAAGTAAGAACAATAGCTTTGAAGCAGCCGAGTGTTAGGCTGTTTCATAATTACTGCTGGTTATTTGCCTGATCTGATCAGCGACGGTCGTGCGCGCGACTCTCCTTGCAGAACTCAGCCGAAAGCGCCCCCTAGAAAGAGAGGAAGGGTATCAGTGGAGGAAGCTCTGTTCTTTCATCAATGATGAGAGGATCTTGGGAGTGTCTTGGAGTCAAAGAAAAGAGAATAAGATCGTCTTCTGGTCACTGGGTCCCGGAAACGCGCATTAATTAATCTTGGTCTTTGATGCTTAAGCTCCTTTCAACTTCCGTGAATTTGTCATTTCGGTGTTCGCTTTCGAGCCCCTGTCAAGTCACGTGCGCCGCCTTGCCTTAGGTCTTGTTGATTTTGTGTTGCTTCTATGCCAGCCGGCTTCCTTATCGTCAATCTTCTTTGCTCTTTGAATGGCGGTAGACAGAGTTCGTGGCCGCGGGCCCCTTTCCGGCGTAGACAAACATTTGCGGAAGCCCGACGACTGAGGAACACGTCCGGAGGTCAGATTAAAAGCACGACATGACGTAAGAAACCAAACAGAACACAAAAACAGAATCACTGCAAAAAAATCATTAGTGCTCCTCATGGCTCTTCAACAGCGCCAGAAGAAGAGCTGCAGCAAGCTGCAGCACATTTAGAGCCTACGACGTGCGCGATTGAGAACGTTGGAAGTCTTTCGTGTTCAAGGACCCAACGTTTACATTACGCGCCTGTCAGCGCGTATTACTGAAAGTTTTGGTAGTGTTGGCAAAAGTTCATCTAATTTCGCCCTTTTCTTTCAAGTATAACGTGGCAGCCACTGACTGTTGTCTGTAAAAAGTTTGATGGCTCCAGAACATTGCTTATAATCCGGTCTAGTAGAGCGTTAGGACCTATGAATAAAAATAAACCAACCTTGGATTGCCTTGCCAAAGGGCCAATCATTGGGTAGCTGGGTGTTGGGAATCTGGAGTTCACACTGACATTCATAAGGAGAGCGGGTGGGGTTCAGAGATCAGACTCAATGATGATGAAGCATTATTTAGGAATCTGAACTTTGTGTTCATCCATAGCAATTAGGAAGTTATCAGCACAAACCCAAAAAAGCGGCACACTCGTGCCACTACCGTGTATGTTTTGCTTCTCTTCAAAAAGAGCGTGGAAAGTTTTCTATCACGTAGTGTGGCCACACCACTACCTTTCCCTACCTTCCCCCATCTCTTCAACGTTTCCTATTCCTTGGAATGGTTGCCCATTGAACCTCCTGAGCTCCGTTCAATGTTTTGCCAAAATTGGGTCCTAATAGCCTATGTACTTAGGAGGAGGAGGGACTTTAATGAAACATGAGAGGTCTGCATGGTTGTCGGCCTGCCATGCTACTCCAGGCCCATGCACTTAGTGAATTAACTAGATTGAAGCTAGGATTCACATGAAGGCTATGTTTTAACCCAATAGCGTTAAACGCCCCGTTCCCCAGAAATTCCGGTGTCGGTGTTGTCGGCGTCAGCGTTCTGAGCGAAAGATCACGGGCATGGCTCTGGCAGGTGGTCCCCAGAGAGCAACCTAGGAGGCAGGTGGCCACGTGGGTAACGTGGCCTTGCGAAGAAGAAGAAAGGGAATTTTAATGAAAGAAAGGCGGAGAGGTCGGCCGGTGGTAACAGGGCCCTGGCCTGCTACTCCACACAGGGGAGAGGGAAGAGGAGGAAAAGGAAAGTGTGAATGAAGGCTGATGATGGCATAATACAATGAGTTTCACGGGTGATGTCTATGCACACGCACATACACACACACACAACACTGGCTGGCGCTCGCATCGCGGTTACTGGACACACATAAAACTCAAAACTGGTGTCTGCAGCACAACACCGACACATGTCATTAACCATGTAGGTTGTGCACAGGCGGTCACAAACGAGTATCCAGGCCTGTTGCACACAAAAAGTTTAGCAGGGCTTTTGTCACACGCCACCAATCAGCACGTCTCGTCCTTGCGCCCAGAAGAGTTTCCTCAGAGAGAGGGCGAGAGTCCAGGTTTTTCACGGTCGCCTCCAATGTTGTTCTTTCAGAAATATACTTCGGGCACGCGCAAAGAAGGTGTCCAATAGTCTCTGGTGTGTTGCACTGTGCGCAATTTGGGTTACTTTCGATGCCGATCTTGTGAAGATAGTGTTTGGTGTAGGCAACGCCAAGCCGTAGCCGGTGGAGTAAAGTCCCATGACGTCGCACCACCACAGATGGGAAATGTAATCGTGAGCCAGCGTCAAGCTTACACACGCGGTCCTGTTGATGACTCGGATCATGCCAGTGCGACTGCATTGCCGCCTGCATTAAATGCGCCAACAAGGCTCCAATGTCTGATCTTGAAAAGGCTATTTCAATGAAAGCACCATCACTATGTGCCATCCGAGCCTCGGCGTCAGCACGCTCGTTTCCCGCTATGCCGCAATGGCTCGGTATCCATTGAAACTTTATGATATGGCCGCGGTGGAAAGCCTCGGCTAACAAAAGCACAATCTGTTGAACCAGCTGCTCGCATGCTCTTGGTTTTAGATAAGTTTGTACGACCTGTAATGCCGATCTCGAGTCGCAGAATATAGTCCATTGCTGCGCTGGCTGGTGACCAATATAAAGGACGGCTTCTCGTATGGCTGCCAATTCGGTTGCCGTAGAGGACGTTTTGTGCATGAGCCTGAAACGGTGACATGAGGCATTTCCTGGCACTATCACCGCTGCAGCTGAAGAAGTGGTCGTAACGGATCCGTCCACGAAAACATGCTGGGTGTTAGTATACATAGATGTAATGTATGACAGCGCCAGCTGTTTCAGTCCGACTGTTGGAATGTGCGTTTTCTTTGTTATCCCTGGGATTGTTGTCCGTATAGATGGTTTTGGTACTGCCCAAAGTGGCACCTCCGCAATCTGGTGTGGCGCGTAGTTCGAAGGCAGCGCATTGCGCTGCATCCAAAGGGCTCTGGAAAAGGCTGCATCTGGACGCACCGCACTAATGTTAGTCAGGGGGTGATGACGATGCCTAGTCAGATGCCGCAAATGCACACGAAGTGGCTCCTGTTGAAAATAAATTCGTGCTGGGCAGGCGCGGGCCTCATAAAATGTGCCCCATGTAGAAGTTTTACATGGCAAACCCAAGCATACTCTTAAAGCACGAGCCTGCGCGCTTTCAAGCACACGCAGGCCTGATAGTCTGACCCCCGAGAGAACGGGTGCACTGTATCTGAGAAGGCCTTGCGACCTCATCACAACCAGCCCACTGGATAGTGAGCAAACTGCCGCCATGGCAGGTGCCAGTTAATTTAATGATTGGTCACTACGGAAGAGCAAGCTGTGTCTCACAAGGCCCACGGCTAGAAGCATCCGCCATCGCATGCCATTGCCGCGTCGCTTAACCGCTGCACAACAATGCCAGGAGGGGTATGAGGACTCCGGGCGACCTATGAGTGTAAAGTAGAGAGTGTTATTTTGCATATATGAGAATTAACTCATTTCGCTATAGCGTCATACCCTCAAGGCGGAGTTCAAATGTGCTCTCTCATTTTTTTCCCCTACGATTTGAAAGAGCATCGACCAAACCAAATTTGACTCACTCCTCACAACGTGCTTCGCCTTCTCAGAGCACGCTTGCGGTTTCTCGATAGATGCATTGCCATTCCTTTGTGTCCTCTCGTCGTAGTCTTCTGAATTTAATAAGGCGACTAATAGCATTGCCTAAGAAAAACCTCCTCGTGTTTCATATCTGCTTTTTGCGCGCCATACTTCTGCAATAAAATCTGCTGAACAGGAACTTTAATTTAAAGATTTACCATAAAAGGTCATCCGAACACAAAACATGAAATGAGTCCGCTGGATCTCGAAGAGTTGACAAATATACGAAGGCGATATTCTTGGTTTCATACAAAGCCCTCAACTCTGCCAAAGCTAGCGTGACTCTTCGCGCTGCACATGCCCTTGTCTGAAAAGTAGTTCGCCTTACGTCCAACGTCCGGGCAAGTGTCTATTGCTGTCACGAACCTCAAATACCGCGACTCACAATCTCCTAAATTTCGTTTTTCTTCTTGCCGGGTTTTCATCCATCCCATTACCGATACATCGCCTATTCGCACTGCCTGAATATAAAACCAAAAAGTAGTACACTACCAGTAAAGGTTATAACAAGCGGGTTCAGTAAATGAACGCTTGCCTACATTGTTTGCAATGCAATGCATGTCGTCTTGTAACAGTCCATGTTTTTGTCAGAACCCTCGCCGAGGCTTCGAAATGTACGAGTAATACGCGGTGGAGCGATAAATTTTGCTGGCACACTATTTGCGTCGCATCCTCAACGGTGCTCGCTAAGTATGAAACAAGTATTGCAAGGTACCTCGGTATGATCTGCGGTAGTAGCGTGCAAGTATAATGGGAGTTCGGCCAGATTGAGACAAATTTACCTTTAATACCCTAACATATTATGCACTCTAAACAAGAGTGCCTTTATACACGCAGGCAGCGGTTTTATGTGGCTTTTATGTACTTTGTAAGCGCAAACGTCATACTATCCAAGGGCTTTGGGCGTTCTATAAGTGGCTTCGGCTCCAGCCAGGTTTACTAAAGATTCAGAATCAAAAATATTGGCACGTAACACTTAATAATCTAACTCCCTATCCAATGCTTATGAGACAAATTTAGCGAAGAGATCGCGACTATATTATCCTTTGTTTAGAATATCATCCGTTTTGCGCGCACATCAGTTCCTCAACCAAGGAAAGTTTCTAAATGCGGGACATCAAAAACTGGGGGTAAGCTCGCACTGTACGCAAAATTTTGCACCAACAAGGTCCAGAAACTTATGCCTCATTAGTTCAACTTTCAAGCGGAAATCAAATGGCTTTCCTCATCAGCCACTGGCCCCATATGTGCTTCCAGTGAGAACGTGCCCCACGTATTATCTCATAACGGTAAATTGCAACAGAAGCTTTCCTCCTGATAAGCTCTTGGCATACCTTAAGATTCCGGGCCACCTTACGGCCTCTTAATCAACTGCGGAGTCGGTGCGGATACTGTCTTTCTGCAGTTTCAAATAATTCGAAGTCGCATTTACCAGCCACTAGAGAGAGAGAGGCCTTTGCCCTGCAGTGGGCGTAGTCATACTGATGATGATGATGATGACGACGACGACGATGGTGATGACGATGATGACGATGAGGATGATGCGAGAGCAAATAAGCGTGACAGCTGGATTTTAATCCCAAGAGTGTCCTGCCATCCTTTCTAAGTAACTTTTTGAAGAAACCTTGCTACTATCTTTTCTAAATTTAGAGTTCAATTTAAACGCTTTAGATGTGAGAGATGTTGGGTCCATTTTTACCTTAATTCTGGGAGAAGCCTGTAATGTAAAACCAGTGCTCAATCCAGCAACTTTACGCTAAGTGACTATAACGCCCTGGGGAAAAATACATTCGTGTCTTTTGATGAAGAAACAATATGCGTCCAAATCCTGAACAGCAGCTGGCTAATTGTGAGTTTCCTCTCAGCCATTACTAAAATTTGAGGCTGAGCAAATGCAAATACTGCACAAATGGCTTGGCGAGTAAATGACTTCGCTAGTGCGCTCTCGGGCCGAACTCGGGTCCACAGTTAACGTCTGGCTGTGCAGACGATGGGGGGTCACCCATATTGCCTCCAGTTCACAAAAGCACTTGCAGCAAACTTTCTGCAACTGGCATGAATAACAATCTAGTGAGGACGTGCAGCGTGAAAGATCCGCGCATTACGGAGTATAAGCGATGTCCTGTCGTAACTAAAAGACCATTATGGTGTCGCTTTTTTGTCGCTGGTAACGATAGTCTTCGCGATGTGTTAGGATCAAGCTCATAAAAACCTACCAAGTTGAATCAGTGTGTGTGGCATTCGGCTCCTCAGCAAAAATATGGCAGTTCGATCCCGGCAGCCAAATTTCAATGAAGGCGAGCCTTAAAAACGCCCATGTGCCCACATTTAAGTGCACTGCTGTTAGCCACACGCTGATGATATTAAATTATAAGCTCTCCCTTAAGGCCTACCTCATAGCTCCAAGTGCAGCATTAGTATCTAAAATGCACTGATTAAAAACAGACTTAAGGTAGCGCCAAAGTTAAAAAACATGTCTTACGATGAAGGTAGTCACCTATAGAACACTAGCTAGGCCCACATCGAAGCTTAATTGCCCTGATTGATCAAGACAAGAGTATAGAGAAGAGAATAGTTACGGTCTTCAGAGTAATTGCCATTCTCGCAGAGCTTAGCATTGCAGCGCAGGTAGTTGGTCTTCGGTCGAAGAAATGGGATGAGACGTTACTCCTTGTTCTGCCATTTGAGTTTCGCCCCGATATCTAGAGTGTCACGATACGCCGTCCGCCGTCTACCTGGGAATCAACCGTTCACTCGCACAGATTATACAAAATTACTATTGGCCCAAGTTCCTCCCATCTGTGTGGACCTTGTAAAAACACGTCATTGGTGCCAAAGTCGGAAGTCGCGCTATTGAAACCCGCCGGATTTCTTCAACCTGTCGACCCACTGAAAACTGCTTCTCACCAAGTGAGATGGACCTACTTGGTCCTTTCCAGAAGTCCTCGTATGGAAAACGTTGTATGGTTTTCGCGACGGACTACTTGACACGGTACGCTGAGATGGCCTTCCTTGTCAAAGCACAGCTGCTCAAGTAGCGCATTTTTGCGTCCACAACATTGACTTGCTTCATGGCGCTCCCGCCGTTGTCATCACTGAGCGCGGGACACCTTTCACCGCACGCTTGAACCAGTCCGTAGTAACTGACTCACATCAGCCATAGGCGTGCTGTGGCATATCATCCACGGATAAACGTGTTACTAGACAGACGCAACCGAACACTGACCGGAACATTTTCTACGTATGTCAGTGTCGAGGAAAAAACATGGGACAAAATTCTTCCGTGCGACAGATTTGCGTACAACACCACCCTTAAGGAGACGACACGAGTGACCCCTTTCCGTCTGTATATGGTCGTCAGGTGACTACTTCGTTGGACGCTATTCCACTTTGATCCTTAATGTCACACTCACTCCGACCTCGACGTCGACAACTTTATTCAGCGTGCTGTGGAAGCTTGGTAACTAGTATGGCTAGGAATTCACTGTCATAAGGAGACTTACCCTGCTGGTTATAACCTCAGATTAAGAGTCCTCTGACGTTATATTCTCTGAAGAAACCTGTTCATGGGCGCCAGCATTCTGTAAGGTTGCAGCGCAGATACTTCCCCCCTTACAAAATTGCTCGCGCATCAGTGATGTGACGTATGTACAAAAATTCCCATCGCCGCCTCAGCTCTTACGTCAACATGGTCAAGCCGTACTGAAGCGGTGCAATTGGTTCGGTTGAAACCTTATTATACGACAGACGTTATGACTGAACAGAAGGTTAATCGCGGCTCTGTACCCCGCTGCACTACTTCTGTTTGCCCTTTCTCTCTTCTCCATTCAAGCGAAACCACACCGCATAGTGTCATTGCTACAGAGGAGGAGAGCAGTGATGCTTGCATTAGTAAGGTGGCGCTCCGCTCGCACGCTGAGAGCACTTCGGGTCCTGCGCAGTGTTTGGTACTTTATGTGGTTCCTGCTTTGTATTGTATTTTACCGCGTTTATTGTGTTGTGATAAGACACTTTAAGTTGCTATGATACAACACACTTCTCATAAAGGAATCAGTGACCCGGAGATTGCTGGCACGCGCTGCACAAAGACTAGCAGTTCAGTGAGGAAGGGCTAGAAATTGTGGTTCTTTTGAAGCGAAAGCTTCACTACGCTAGGTAAAGCAGATTTCGCCATGCGCTGCCGGCATACCAGAGTGAGCCAGAGGTCAAGTGTGGCTGCAGATCTTGCGATATGTGGTTCACCATGGTGCCGCAGCACTTGACTTTTTGCCTTTCGATTCACCGGTAGAGGGCGGTAGAATAGGCCGCCGCGTTCAGTGGGTGACCAAACTCTCGCGATGCACTATTAATTCAATTGCCACCTGCCAGTGTAGCAGAGTGGGCGCGCTGCCTATCCAGTGTGCGGAACGCACTCAACGTTAACGATGTCAAGCCGCGTCTACTTGTCCAATACACCACATCTTTCGCTATCTAACTAGGCTATGCAGTAGTTAAACCGTAGCTATTGTTTTTCTGTAGGTAGTCAAGTATCTATTGCCCTGATTTATCATCATTTTCACAGTAAACGTTTGCTAACAGTGCACTTTAAAGGTGTGTGTACTCATCTCTGAGGTAGCCGCATAGTAAGTAGATATTAAGTAAGTGTTCAGATGATAAAAAAAGTGCGCCTGTACAGTTTTATTGCCTAAAAATATGCCATAAAATGAGAAAGGTGAAGTAGCTGCCTGCAGAAATATGGTAGACGGGTGCAAAACATTCCATTGCACTTGACTTTAAACTGTCCGACCATACGGCCAGCAAATTTGCAAGATGGTGCGCTGTACCATAAGCAGAACTAGGGACAACGCGACTAATGCTAAATGTAAAAGCGATGTAGCTTTAAGCGCTCATATCTCCGCGTGCGTAAGCAGCCAAGGCCTACGAAGTTGTGGGAATCCAGGTATGAGCACAAGCACAGAGCACGAGAAATGCAAGAATCATTACAACATCGCCCAAAAAAGACGGTGTATGAGGTATAGTCCGGTGTCCTTGTACTTGGGTTGCAAGCGATATTCTCGTGATTATCAATGCATTGCCTACGTGGGCGGCTCTCAAAGCTCACGCCAACTGCGGTGATGCGGACTCAGGTGCTCCTTAAAAGGCACTGTTCTTAATACGAAAAAGTAAGCCTTGGCCTTGCGTCAGGGTTGGCAATTGACAAATATTTCAAAAATTGTCAGTTCTCTGAAGATTGCGTCTGTTATAATTTTCTTCTCGATGCCTTGTGCTGCTTGTTTCTTGCCTTTTTCCTCGTCGGCGGGCGAGGATACATTAAGGCTCTTTTTGGAATGGGCAACTAACATGCTTGTCTATGCTAACTTCCTCTGGATTGTTCTCTAGCGTTTTCTCTCTACCTTTCCTCTCACTTAACTTTACTTTCTCAACCTTTCTCTCCACTTTGGTTCAGTCGGAGGAAGTTATTTTCCGCCATGTCACCAGGATGATTTCTATGTGCGCCAAAAATGCAACCGATGGAGTGAGTGAAAAACTTTTATTGAACATTTGCGTAGTTCGGCGGCAGCAGTATCCGCGTCGTCTTCATATCAGGCGATCCCGGATCCCGTCTTCGCAAGGTCGGGCCCTCATTCCAGGGCTCCGCTGAGCCGCGCTGCCTGGTAAGCGTGCTGCACCAGGGTCCTTTGGACCGTGAGCTCACTGCTGACGAGCCGGCTCTCCCATTGCTCCGCACTTGTGTGTTTGTGTTGGTGGAATTTTATTTTTCGCTCACACTCCCATGTGATGTGGTACAGCGTTGGTACCGCCCCGCACCACGGGCATGTGGCTCTGTATTGTGATGGAAACATCTTGTTTAGTATGTGTAAATTTGGAAAAATACCCGTCTGCAGTCTGCGCCACCCGGTAGCCTCTTCCTTTGTTAGTGCCTTGTGTGGCGGAGGATATTTATACCTTAAGCCCCTGTATAGAGCCAAGTGCTCTGCATACCCCCCGTCGCAGGCTCGGGTGCAAAAGTCGTCCGGTAATCCCGCTCGGAAACTCATCGCTCGAGCATGGCCGTCCGTTCTTTCATTTCCCTTAATACCTGCATGTCCGGGTATCCAAACCAGGCTGTGTATGTGTTTTGTGTCCGAGACACGCGCTTTTCTGAGTATGTTCATGGCTGCGGCACCTATCCTTCCCCTTGTGTAATTCCTACATGCCTACAGTCTGTAAGTATGTTTAGAGATTTGTTTCCCTGGGAGCCGCAAGCGACCGCTAGAGCTATGGCAACCTCCTCGGCTTCTGTTGCGTCCGCAGCCTCTGCCGCTGCACAGGTGATCAGTTCTCCCTGGTGGTCGACTACTACAGCCGCGGCCGTGCGCTTCGTATCCATCAGGTACAGCGCCGCGTCCGTGAAGACCGTGTTTTCCAGATTGGCTAAGCCTCGCTCGATATACTCGGCTCTTGCTTTCTGTCTTCCTTCGTGCAGGTTCGGATCCATGTTCCTGGGCAGGGGTGCGACCCGAATGGCTTTTCTAATTCCATCCGGGACGTCCCTGTATCTGTCAAGGCGCTCTTGTGTTTCCACCCCTATTCTTTTCAGCAGTTCCCGGCCTGTTGGCGTGCCTCGGAGTCTCGTATACTGTGCCCTGATTTGGGCCTCCCTCAGCTCTTGGAAGGTGTTACTAATACCTAGCTGGAGTAGTTTCTCGTTCGGTGTGTTCCTAGGTAGATGCAGGGCGGTCTTATATGCCTTCCTTAAGATTACATCTATCTGTTCCATGTCGGCTTTGGTTGGTATCTGGTAGGACAGTCAATAGGTGACTCGGCTGACTATCAGGCTGCTCACGAGTCTGAGCGTGTCTTCCTCTTTCATGCCGTACCGCCTATGCGAGACTCTGCTGATCATTCTTCCTACCTGCTCTGCTGCTTTACTTATTAGGCTGATGGTGTGGCTGCATTTCCTGCTTCTTTGAAGCCACATACCTAGCACCCTTATCATGTCTTTCTCTGGGATCCTCTGCCCTTCCAGGTAGACTTCCAGCTCCGCTTTAGTGGGATGTCTTCCGACTCTCAGCAGCTCCGATTTCTCGGTTGAGCATCTGAGGCCTCTTTCTCTGGTGTACTTAGAATAATTTGAAACTTCGACGAGGAGCAGTAATACTAAGAATGTGTTTTTTTAATGCCATGATATCACGCAGAAAAACTTACCCGTCACTAGCATTGATTCCCTAGTTAACTTCCACGTCTTAAGCTCAGAGCTCCTCCGAAAAGTTTTCCGGAGGTCGGTTTGGTCACCGACTAACACCCTATTCCAGAATGTTCAACTTCGCCAACATACGATGTGCAAATGGTAGACGAAAAAGCGCATTATCCTCCCCAGTTCCTCTGGTTCCTTTAAAACCTTCCTGCTGTTACTTCCCTGCCTACTGTGCTCTCTTCTGATTCCAGCATCTGCCAAGTTCCCGACGGAGAGCAAACAAGCCGGTGAAGGTGAGCCTCGTTGGCCGACTTTGTGTTTTCCCGTCAGCTAACAGACTGCTTCGTCGTAATCCAAGAGCCAAGGGCCATTCTTCCTTTCTTGTATGGAGCCGTAGAAATAGAGATAATGGCAGAAAGAGAGGAGACAAAAAATAAAGGGACAAGTGGATGTTGAGGCAACACAAAGAGGGTGTGGCAAAAAGAAAAAAAAACTGACAGCTAGGACCTAAATCACTTGCCTTGGCGTCGAAAATGAATTATGCGCTCTTTTTATCTCCGCTCGCAGAGGGAAAAAAGCAGTAGAGAGCCGGCCGGACAGCAGCGTCTCTGTATCTCTCTCTCTCTCTATTGGAATCTCTGCCCTCGTGCGAGATTGTGTGTGTGTATGTGTGCTCTCGCGATTAAGACTCGTCCAGTCAGCGCGGCTATGTCGGTCATCGCCATGCGAGAATGCTGCTAAGGGCTGCCATCACCTAGAAAAAGTTAACTTAAGGAAGCTTACGAAGGCAAAAAAGAGGAAAGAAAGGCGTCAGCAAAGAAAGCATGCCGGTTCGCACGCACTTACTGGGGCCCGCGTGGCGCAAAGAGAGCCGCATGTAATTGTTGCCAGGGTGCAGCGCCTGTACCCTACCGAATCCTGACAGAAAAACAAAACAAAAATATAGACGGGTGACTGAAGCAATGCTTCCCCAGCTCTGTACAAGCAAGGACTTAGCATTACAGGAGGAAAGACCCCACTCTGCTGAGGCTGAACGCGCTGCTCTGCGCGCCATCCATCGAGCGATGCCGCAGTGTGTTCTGACTCCCACCGCCGCTTCCCTTTCTGCCTGTCTACCAGCGCCATTGTCAGCAGGCTTTCGTCACCCTCGTTCTCTCAAGTTGAGCACAAAGCGAGAAGCTGCTAAGTACACACTCTGGGTGAACCTTCAATTTACGAACACCTTTTTCCTCCCACGCTGGTCTCAATGAACCTCATGCCCGAGATACGGCAGAGCGATCGGCACGTAAGCACGCTAAGCGGATTGTGGAAGGGGCGACTAAGCTTGCGGCCGAATAGGCAATCGCCGCATTGAGCGCTAGTCCTGGGAGGGGCTCTTACCGCACGCGTCAGCAAAGGCGGGCACAACGAAACGTGTACTTTCCAGTGCAAATATGCGCAGCGATGAAAGCGCTGCTGTGTACGATAAGAAGCGTCTTTGCCGAGGTGTGCATATGATATTGCAGAGCCTCGTTCTCCTTGTTTCATTTTTGAAGCGAAAGCTTCACTACGCCAGGTTTTCAAGATGGCAGCGTCAATTCAGTCCCATGACAGGTGTCATGTGGTGTCACGTGGCAGGTGATGTGACCTACTGACGTCATCACAATCCGCCCGCCGTGGTAGGTGGCAACTGCCACATCGGGCATCGGGCATTTCATCGACGCTTCACTGACAATCCGTTCGGCAGTGTGTGTGGCGTTTGTGAACGTAGCCATGCAAAGGAAGCTATCGCTTCTTACGAGGGTTAACCAAAGTTTAAACTACAGCTATTTGTTTTACTTTGTTCTCTTCTCTGAGAACAACTTTCGGTTATGTTACAATGCACCGGAAGAATCCCACGAAAATGCTCAGGACATCTTGCGGAAGGCTTTATTGTCGTATTGACGAATAAGCTTCTTTCTGAAACCTTGGTAGCAGTGCACGTGGGGTTTTTTTTTTCTTCTCTTTTTTAGCCTCAAGACTTTTTAAGGACGCGGTCCATTTTTGCACTAAACTAGGACGTCGTGTCAGGGCTTCCTTCCTTAGCATCTGCTCCTTTATAGTTCTCATAACTTTATGCAGCAATATATTGCATGTACAGAGCATATATTTTGTAACGTTAAAAAGAATAAAACATGCTGTGAAAAGATATACAGTGGAAGAGGGATCACCTATGTTAATATAGTTTCCTCCCGATACGTTTAACTGTGCTATTTTCGCAGAATGGAGCAATTTTAATCACCCTTCAGCATATTGCATTTTGTTTAGAACAGCATAGAGTCTCAGAAGCCACCGTTGGCATGTTGTGAAAACAGCCTCAGCTAGTGGTAAGTTGTAACCAAGTGCCTTAACATTTCTTTTGAATCAGATACACGTATACATATTCGAGAGTGCTTTTGGCAGCCTTTCACACAATTCCGATGCTAAGACACATTTGCGTGGCACGAAAATAACGCCTGAAGAGCACTAGGCTGGTTTTTATTAAAAAATAATGGGCAAGAAAACGGAAAAGTCAAGATCAAAATATTAAATCAGATTTTACTGCCAGAAAGGTCTCTGGTTGTTTTTCTCACATAATTAAACCTATATTAAGAATAATAATAGTTGATTCAGGCTCTCACCGGTTGCCTTTATATATCCCTTCAACCTTTCATGGTATGATTGTACCGTGTTTTTTGATAAATTTATTGTAATAAATAGAAAATATGTCTTTCTGCCTTTATTCTCTGAGACTGAGCATGGTGTATGTTGTTGCCTATCAAATTTCATTGCGAATTCTTTCGTGTCAGGTGTGCTATAAATGCCTAGTGTTTCGCAATTGATACCTACGTGCATCAAACTTCCATCACAAAGTAAAAATGATTATTTGCTATTTCCAGTGCACTCTTAAATTTCAGTACAGTTCTAGCGCGACAAAACTCACTGATATTCCTCACAACTATGCAATTTAGTGGTGGTTATTTATAAAGCGTAAATGTAAAAGCCCATTCGTATCTTTTTTCCAAGTGCTGCGAAGGTTTGGGCTAGCAATTGCTCTTTCTCTTTTTACGGCAGACGAAAAAATAGAATAAGAGATGTACCAGAAGTTCTTCCTTACGCAGCCAGCTGCACACCTTTGAAATCAGACAATCAGGATCTACGCACTCGTTCTTGAGAGCCTTTCCAGTATAATTCTCAATTTCAGTGCTGAGGCTGTGAGAAACCTTCGGGGAAGTTTCCATTCGACTAGAGCGAAGATATGTTCGAATTTTCTTTTCTATTTATTCGTAAAGCTGCACGGCAATGAAGGGCGAAAAGAAGGCTGGGGAGAAATGAATCAAGGCAATTGCTTGCGGAACCGCAGGCTGCAAAATGAAGAAGTATGCTGAACACGTGGAAGCCCTCTGGGAGCCAACCTAGTTTTACACGATTCCTTCTAGGGACAGTGCAAGAATGTCTGTAAGAAGCCGGCGCCTAATGACGGTCATGAATCATCGTGCTGTTAAAGTTCTGACTTTGTATAGCCACGTAATAAAGACGCCTCTGAATAAGGGAAACCGAGGAATTTTTTTTATTTCCCCGTACTTTTATCATGCTCTGCACGAGGAGACCCGACGAAAAATGGTCACGTACGTGCCTTAGTCAGCCGCTTCTCTAGGCGAACGGCCCCCTTCCAATTGCTTCTCGCTAAACCAGCAAATTATAATAATTATGGGTGGATTTTCTCCTCACTCTTCTCAGGGATTTCTACATTTGTGAACCATTGTTTTCTTCTGCTGTTTAGTAAACGCTATCCAGGAAGAGCGACGCAGGTCTGAAATTCTTCCTTTCGCTTCGTAGTTAAACATTGACGGAGATATACTCCTTATTCACAATATTGCCAGACATTCTTCGTGAACACAAATAATAAATCGATGAGCTCAAGTTGTACTTGAATCAAGTGTGCGCCGTCGACAACTCAAGGCAGTACCGAAGACCACGAGAATCGTCATCTGCGGTGCTGGACTGGCCTTTCAGTGAGAAAAAAGAGAGACGGGTAACAGTGATCCGCCGACCTAACTGCTTGTGGTTCGGTGGGAGAAAACAGTAAACAGCAAAAAATAAACTTTCATAAGCGAACACTAGAAGTTTGAAAGATTGATGCAGAGGTCCTAGCTTAGGAAATTTCCAGCGATAAGGTGCACGAAGCGGTGCTGGACAAAGATTACTGATTATCACAAAACGGCTGGTTAGATGCAGTAGTATCCATTCGACTGATAACGATGGTGATACCGATGATTCAATGATAAAGCAATTTGCTGCAGCTAAAATACTAAAACAGCCCCTCATGCAGGAACCCCTTTATGCAACAAGGCAAAACTCAATTATTGCTTGTCCAGTTTTGCTCCCTTGTATTTTTTTCTCTTAAACTTGGTGACGTGAACAACGGCACAATTAAAACACTAAATTACTGCATGACTTGGTACGCCTAACGTGATTAACGACAATAAAGGAGGGATCTCCATCAAGTAGCGCTTAAGAGCCAAACAACTGAGCCACCCAGGCGTGAAACAGTGGGCAGCTCTGTTTAACACAGTCCATTAAACTTTTTGAGCAATTATCTTCTTAACTGCGGCGTTGTTTAAATTATGTAAGAATATTAATGAGCAGGACACAGAGCATGCTTACGACATATCTTGCGTAAGAAGTCAAACTTGCGTTGGTTATAAACAAATACAGCGTCAGGTTGCGTCCGTTCACTGCTTAATAAATAATTATTTTGCCAGACTTCTTGCACAAGCCAGCATTTTTTTTATAACAAAAGACGGAAGAAAAGACAAGTAAGGCATCTTTGGTTTTGTAGCGATAGCTGCATTGCGGTAGCATTTCGAGGATTCGGCGTGGCAGCGCCGCCACCCTGTGGCTGCGCTGCTACCCTGTGGCGGTGGCGCCGCCCTGTGGCTGCGCCGCCACGCTGTAACGTGATTGGTCACGTGGTGAGGAGCAGCTGACGGCGGCGCGGCGCCGTGGCTGATCACGTGGTTCGTAACCTGGTTGGTCACGTGACCAGCCACTTGGTGCGGAGCAGCTGCTGCTGCCGGCGGCGCGGCGCACCGGCGAAACCGAGCTGCCACAGCTGTGCGCATGCGCCGTGTCAAGTGGGACGAATATGAAGGAGGAACGCCCAGCGAAACGGAGCGGCGAAAGACTGGCTTTGCAATTCAACTCAGCAAGTTCCACTCGGCCAGCTGTAGCTATCGCGTCACTCCAGGTTTAACCAGAGCTAAATCACCGCCAATTTTTGAGCCTGAGGCTAATTCGACACGCCTTTATTTTTTTTACCCAAGACATTTTAAACAAGCAGACGGGTTGAAATAATAACGAAAACGATCATACGCCTTCAAAGCAGGCAATGCATTATTTTGTGTTCGAAACAGCAATATATGTAACAAGGGTTAATTTGCGCTAGAGGTGCGAAAGGCGAAGCCCGCTCAGCATAAAAAGCTAACTTTAAAGTAGAGTTTGTTTTATCATATCAGTGTGAACACAAGCTAGGCGTTTGCTTTTTCCCGAATCACAACTGCGAAATTCTGGTCAATATTACACGCGGGGCTCATATCCACTTTTTATTATGTATGCGCGCTAATTTCTGTAGCTTTCATAGCGTCGTGAAGCAGTCTTTTCTAAATCCTTATATTGATCAGACTCTTAAATGCGGTTATCTCCCTACTTTATGCTCACTGCATAATATGAATTTAGTATGACATTATGCTTTTCGCGTTTTTTTTTCGCAGAGTAATTTTTCTTGTATGTGCTCTCTGAAGAAGTAGCGGAGCAGGTCGTATAGTGCGGTACTTGGCTAACCACTGCTGTCAAAAATAAGATGTCAAAAATAAAGCTACTATATGCGCTGTCATGTGAAAATTTTTATTAGCACTGGCTCCGAAGGAAGCTATAGGTAACTTTTTCATTCGTCAGTGTACTATAGAGGGAAAAATTTTACCAGACGCATGTGTGCGGAAAGAAATAAACATACTGCGCCACGGCCACGTAATCCAATGGCCTCAAATGTGTACTGTTATGAGAGAACCTGTGTGTTCTGTCCGTTCATGACAATAACGCACAACATGGTCAAGAAGCACAGCTACAATAAACTTTTTCCCGAGAACACGCGTCTCGCAAAATATTACCTGCTTGCGCTTACTTTATTGATAAAACAGTAATGGCAAGTGTTTGCGCCTTTTTACAGAAGTTGGAATTGCTGCAAGCGCTTCTGTTTCCGTTTACTCCTGCATAATGGTGTGGACAACTACGCAAAACCTTTAGCAAACAGCTCCATGCTAGAAGGGCAAAGCGACCTTTAGGAGCATAAAACCCAAAGCGGCTTATTGAATACTTTTTAGCTTTTGTTTTCACTTACACAAGGTCAAATTCTGCTTTGTTTAACGATTCTTTTGAAATACAATAGAGAACATCACAGAGTTTTCCAAAAAAGTTAGGTAATAGAGAATACTGCTACATTTGCGTGTACAGCGACGTCAACGTTTGCTCTCGAGGGCACATTAAATGCGGTCGGATAATTGTGTGGCGTAGGAACACTGCGTTTATATATACATACCCGCTCAAATATTTGCACGAATCCAACTACACGTTCTGCACCAAAGCGCACTTTCAACGGTGTGCAATAGACCGTAGCATGAGAATGCTTTCTATCGCAGTGAATCCAGCAGTGCTGCCCGAGAAATGCACAAGCAATGAAAACACAGCATAAAACTTGTTAACTTGAGGCATTTGGTCACTAGTGCTTCTGCATTGGTAACTAAAGAAAAAAGAACACAATATTTTATAAAAAATGGTAACTGCATAATTACAATTAGAGAATTGAGATGACTTTGCGCGAGTAAGAAGAATAAAGCTGCTTATAAGCGAATCACTAGCAAAATTCAAGCTTGTTTTACCACCTGTGTACTGTCTTTTATAAGTATATGCACGCCCCTTGCCACATGCTTTTATGTCGCCCTGTGTACTCTTGGGGGGGGGGGGGGGGGGGGATTACCGTTCCTCGCGTTATTCTTTCGTTACAGAATAAAATTTCTGATTGAGGTGAGCTCAATTTGCGCAATAATTATTTCACACACAGAAAGCCGCGGCAGTTTTGAACCAGTCGTGTCGTTCTTCCGTTGTCAAATTGAATACACTTGCCGCAACCTTAATTATATTTTATCTCGCTCAGCACATCATCTTTTACATAAGCTACCATGACCTCCTTTTGTCGATGTCAATTATGATTTATATATGTGGATGCTTGTGTTTCTTTTATGAAATAAGAAAACGTTTTCAAGCTTATGCATCAAGCTAACTAACAGCAAACACAGCTACACACATTGAATAGATTCCCACCCATGTTGATCGCACACCCCCGCTACGCTACTCCGCTGAGCCCTGGCACGCAGTATTGGTCAGCGAGGAAGAACGTTAGACCAATCAGCACAGCACGCTACAAGGAAGCGGAGCTGGCAATCGGGAGTTCTACAAAACATCTGCACGGCGACACACTCCGGTTCTTTACGTAACTCTGGCTGGAGAGCGTTGCCGGTCGCTGATCTCGCCGCGTGGTGCACTCGGCACGCGAATGACTGGGAATGATGATAGGAAGGGGAGGGGGAGGGGATAGTTGCAGGAATTCCGGAAAAGTTGTTGGCTAAAGCGGAGGAAGGATTCACTCTGCCTGCCTATAGACAGGCCCTGGGAGCAGCGCAGGTGATTCGTTTCCCACTTGAGGCTTCCCGCAATGCTTCAGGGCACTCATCGCTTCAGGCAAGAGCAGCAAGGTTATTCATTCTCTGCTGTATATAAGCGATGTAAGCATATGGTGGAGCTAACGCACAGTTAACATTATTTACCCACCTGAAAAGGCGAGTAAATGGAAGAATACAAGGACTATGTACAAGCTATACAAAAAAAACTATATGTCACCAGGTTTTTTTATTTGCCTTGTGCAATGCTCATTTTGCGTCGCAAATCACTCCAAGTTGATCAAAGGTGAAAGCCTCTCAATAGATCAAGTTCCAATGTTGCTAGAGGGCATTCAGTACTCCTCAATAAGTGATTCCACTGGCATAATATTTTCGACGCAGACTGTACGTTCAGACTGATAGTTAAGGTTGCACATAATGATCAACTTCATCTTCCTTTCACACATCAGCATTTCAGCACATTATTGGTTTCTGTCTGTTGACTCTTGCCTTCATTCTTTTTTCAGCGACCTTACTCTCCCGTGCCGCATCGAAAGCAGTTTTGCGGTTGTCAAAGGGGCATGTGACGTCAGTGACAATCGCCGACTCCCCTCGCGCCAGAACGAGGTCTGGCTTGAGGTTAGTCGTTCACATGGGATGACTCTTGTGGGTGATTGCGAATCGCTTCTCCGCGGCCGCTTTCAGCCGGTTGACGACCTTTTTGTGGCGGGCTGTGTAGGCGGCACTCTGACCCATGCAGTGGCAGAGCACGTGGGAAAGGGTTTTCTTGCTGTGTCCGCACGCTCTGCACCCCTGGTCGCTTGCACGCACCCACAGCCTGGCCCTGTTAGAGTACTTTTGCTTTATCTGTCCACGTTGTCATAGTAGGATGGCTGGTCACGCGATCAGCCTCATGGGCCTCGTCATTACGTGCGGATAGCGGTGACGTCACCCAAGTGAGAACTCCACGTGATCGAAGACCCTACGTTGTGACGTAAATGCAAATGGAGTCGCCTGTCGCAGTGTCCTCACAGCTGTCCACGTGACCACCGCGCTGCGGTGTCACAAACAGCATACCTTGAAAAGAAGATGAAAACAAATAGCGAATTAAAAAATTCCGGAATCATAAATTGTGAGAGTAGACAACGACTGCGCTGAATGAACGGAACACTGAGAAGGAAAATTATTCACGTATGGTTTTATAGCCATTTTATTCTTTATAATTGCTGCATGCGTTCACGGATTACGAATTCTTCAGAATTCGTTCTTTCCCCTTCTTCCCCTTATTCCACTCAAGAAAATATATTACATATAGTTTGACTAAATGTTTCCGACAACCCTCTTCATTATGCGCATAACGTACGATATACAATGTTACGCTTATCTGTGTTCTCATTTCGTGTTGTTTCAAGCACCATCTCGAGGTGCAGTCTTTGCCAAAAGTAACCAGGCTGCATGGTTTGCTTCTCTCTCCTATAATGAATCCCCTACGGCTTCCCTCAAAACCAAAAGATATGAGAAGGTTAGGAAAAGGGTTCTCCTTGCCTCACAGTGATTTACAGTTTGATGGGTGCGACAAATGTTCCGCTATACAACTGAGAAGCAAACTGGGCAGCCTGGTTACTTTTGCAAAGACGATACGTTTACTGATTCGGCATTTCGCTCGAGCAGAAATCAAGCTATAGACCCCACTGGCGTTTGTAATCATAAAAGAACTGGCCCTTCATATTCTTTATATGCGTGACAAGGCATAAAAATCTTTGTGTCATTCCGTACAATCAGCACAATCTGTGTGTATCTTATTCTGCTTATTCTTATTTGCTAGTTGCTCAAATATTCAAAGAGCCGGGACACCCCCGGCTCCATCACCGTGTTCTAAGTCGGTAGCTGGCAACGCGCCCCAGTGCACATGCTGCGAATTAAGGCACGTGAACAATTTGGTAAATGATTTAACATACCGTACCTGCCTATGGGCTATGAAAGACGCCTCGGTGGAGGGCTCCGGATTAATTTCAACCTCGCGGGTTTCTTTCAAGGGTACTGACATTCCACACCACTTGGCTGTTTTATAGCGGTATGGCTGTACTTAACGCAAAAGTCAATCACCAATCCGTGCCTGATTTGACGTTGGTTTAGCATTGAGAAGCACAGCATAGCAACAGATTGACTTTGACAGTTTGATGGATTGACCTTGGCTGATTTGCATCAAAATCGATGTCTAACCATAATTGACCGTACCCGACAATATGCCGACCTCCAAATCTTCCGCAGGTCATTTCCCAAAATTTGGCCCGGGCCACCCTCTAAATTTGTCTTTGGCCGATTTCGACCAAAAGCGATGTCCAGTAATCATTGAGCATGCCCGACACAATGGCGGCCTCCGAATTTGGCCGGGGGTGATTGCCAAAATGCTATCGCTAGACCTTTGGTTATAACCATGGTTAAACACTGCATAACTTTATCCTTTTTTCCTCCGTTGAAATGCGGCCGCCGCGGCCAGGATTCCACCCCCTTCCTTCACCAGCTAGTCACAAGTCACCAGCTAGACGCCATAAGCATTATACAGTCACGAGGGGTGCGCGTAAATAAGTAAGGTTACGAAAAAAGCTCGTCGTTTAGAATGACGCGCATTTTGGACGAATTAGGTTTTACGCAATTCAGCATCAGGTATCAAGTCAGATAAAATAAAATTAAAAAGTTTATAACAGCTGGAGCTGGAATCAGCGCCTTCTGAGTGGAAACTCGCAATCATTTCACGGAACTGAAAAAAGTGAAGAACTCAGGACTAATGCTCTGCTGATCTGGCTGGTCAAAGAGAGCAGAACACTAAAGCCACTGGGAGGAGAGGCTTGATGTTTGATGACGACGTTGTGCTTCAGTCATTTCATATAGTATTTACAACATATTTTACTTCATTGCGAGTTTTTTTTCTCGCTAGGTGGTAATTCTCTAGGGTAGCTTATCCAGTATACTGCTCCAAATTATGATATAAGCACTCCTACGTTCGCTGGGATGATAGAGATGTGACGTGGCGATTTCTTATGCAAAGCAAGATAAAGTTGTTGCATAGACACGGCAACGCCAGTCCATACGGTGGATCAACCACAGGTCGTTAAGTGACTGGGATGCCGCTTACGGAAAGCCCCGAAGAGCTGAAAAAGCGCTTCAAAGGTATACATGTCTACGTTTAGTTGCTAGCTGGTCAGAGAGAACTAACCTCGCACAGTCCCCGCCGCTACGCAACACTGTCCCGTGATTTTCCGTTAAAACAACAATATCGAGCCCAAAGAACATAAATGACAGTTTCAGGCAATAATAAAATGGCTGCTTACAATTTTTTGTGCAGCACATAGAGCGCAGCTTAAAGTAAATGGATATCGCGAAGACTCGGGAGAAATGGTCATAAACGCATTTACATAATCGCTGCTAAGCTGCGAAAAACAGCATGGCGAAGCATCCTCGCTGTATAGTCGGAAGTAAAACCAGCATGTTCCTCCTGAGCTTGTGTTAGGCTTCACGGGTGCGCTACTTTTCGATGATGGCTACTATAGATAGTGCACGGAGGTGACCGTTTTTAAATAACGGGAAGTTACGACTTGTTTTGATCTATTGCAGTTCTTCGCGGCGGAGACACCGAAAGGCGTAATAAGAGCAGCTATACTAACAAAACGCATTATATATGACATTATTTCTTCCGCTGCTACACCAGACCGCGTCTTGGCGTTCACCATGAATGCCACCGAACAGTACGCTTGCTTCTGACGTAGTATTCGTCTTCCTGAGCGCTGACATTCCGAATGGCAGCAACGCAGAAGCAGTCAGTAGATTTTAATAGAGACATTAAAAGAAACAGGAACGGAAAACAAGAAAATGGTTCATTTTTATGGGGGTTTAACGTCCCAAGGCAACTCAGACTATGAGAGACGCCGTAGTGAAGGGCTCCGGAAATTTCGACCACTTGGGGTTCTTTAACGTGCACTGACATCGCACAGTACACGGGCCACTAGAATTTCGCCTCCATCGAAATTCGACCGCCGCGGCCGGGATCGAACCCGCGTCTTTCGGGGCGACAGCCGAGCGCCGTAACCACTCAGCCACCACGGCGGCTGGAAAACAAGAAAATGCTAGAAATGTCTACATTTATAGACATTTTTCTACATTCTGCAAATTTCTACAGAATTTGTCATGTTTGCTCATAGCAGGAAAGAAACGGTTTGTGTGATCCATCATGCATGCATACAGATGCAGATGCCACATTTATTTCTCCCTTTTATTATTGAAGAGTTGGGAAAACTCCTGCTATAGCACAATCCAAAGCAAAAGCTGTAAATGTAGGCCATAGCAGGCAAGCGCACAGCTCCACCGACAAAAGCGTGTCGAATAATTATGTTTCGAAAATAATGCCCATGTATACGCAACGTCATCGATTTATTTTTCTTCACTGAAGCCGGACCCTGAAAGAGCATAAGTCGGTCAAATGCAAAAGTAAAAGGAATAAAATACTGTCTTTATTCATCTGCTTTTTTTTTATCCCCGATGTTCATCTCTCGCGAAGCACTTTATCGCGCAGCTCGTTACACGATATTCTCTTCATGCCGGGTTCTTTCAGTCCTCGGTAGTCAGCATCGCAAAGGACAACGTACCGAGTTCCGGCACTTGTCGACACCAGGAACGCTTGGGACTCGCACACAAAAACAGAGCCCTCATGCCTATAGCTCCAAGAGCTACGGTGAATATAAAGAGCAGTGATGTGAAATGCGTATTCACGCCTGCTGCCACACAACAGGCCGCCAGCTTCCTGGTCGACGGAGAGAACAACAATGTTCCCCGCATAAAACAATGGGCGTAAAATGAATAGAGCAGCTGGGCTGTTTGTCGTTATTTCCCGCTCCAAAATGGCCCGGGAAACAAAAGCGCTACTGGCAGCTGGGAAGAAAAAACAAGGACGAGTAGAAACACAAAGAAGGCAAACAGGAAGATATAAAAACTTGGGGAAATACGGGATAAATTTGGATATATATGCGCTGTAATCACGGTACAATATATCGGCCATGTTTACGCATGCAAGCTCTTATTTGCAGTGCTTTGTGGGAGGTAAGAACCGGCTGGAAATGTATGACGCCTTTCTGCATTTAGCTGCTCGTCATTCAGCCACCATTGCCTGTTAGCCCAACAAAAATAAAGCGGAGACAGCACGTTTCTTCCTGTTATTCTAGAGTGAGACGATTCGGGCTGGGCAAAATTCCTTTTATTTTTTTTTAGATGCCCAAACTAATTTATGTTGTTCTTTAGTGCGAGAAATAAAGTGTGAAATGATAGAGGATGAACTGTAACATAGAGTCAGGAGTAAGCGGTGAAGGTGGTGCTCTGTGCGACAGCAGCTGATTTGAGCTCCAGCGAAAGGAGCCAGCCCTGGCGAAAATGGAACAACTTTGGCGCAAGACTGCAGAAAGGAGAAACAAAATGTTGCGAGCATAACAAGCTGCACGGGAGCAAATGAACGAAGTAGCTGTAAGCAAACGTAGTACAGGGGTGAGCTCAAAAGTGTGAGACGAGCAGGGGCATCTCCTTAGCTACTTCCCACGTTTCTTCCTTCCATTCCTTTTTTCCTGCATTCTATTCTTCTCCCTTCTTTGCTTGTTTCTTTCTTTTCTCCACCCGTTGCTTTCTCTCTTTCCTGCTTTATTATTTTCTATCTTTTATCTTTATCTCTCCTCTCATTTCTTTCTACACCAATGTTTCGCATCATTTTTTTCTTTATCTTAGTGTGGCTTTCGTTTTAAGGTTACCGCTCTGCTTTTTCCTGGCACTGCGTATTAAAGCAGCGCCAGTACAGGGTTGCTAGAAAGCAGTGCTTCACTGCCACTTTCTAGGCGTTCTGTCTACTGTGCCACATTCTAGATATTCTAGTTATGTTGTAATTTCTGTGGATTCAACTACGAAGACTTGGAGCAAATAAAATGAGAGAAGCAGAGAAGAAGCCTGCGCATTTAATTGACCGCCATGTTTCTCAACCATACAATAAATCGGAGCTGAGCCCGTCAGTGTTGTCTACAGACTGTAGCCAAATGTTATATTTTCCTATTTTTAACAGAGGAGTATAAAAATATGTTTTCTTTCTGCTCCACACCTATATGTACTTAAGGCAAGTCCAGCTTGGCAGCTGTAGCTGAATGCAAGTTGAGGGCGCTAGCTCTCAGAGCGAACACCACGTCCTTTTTACGATTGGCATGAACATGTATTCAAAACTCAACGAAAGTTGCGCATGAAAATTAGAGTTTGAAAGCTTCTCAAACCGCTCACGACATAAAAGCACAACATATCACTAAAAGAGTGCCACAGACACTTGGAGCTGCTAGCTTTGTTGTGCCTGCCTATTAAGTTGAAAATTCATAACGCTAAGTCGCAGTGTTCTCTTCTGCTCCGGCGTCCATGCCAAAGAACTCAGGAACGTCGTCACCAATGTAGCATTTTTGCATTCGCAGATCCCATCTGCCCGCGATGCCACTAAATATAAACTGTGCTGATGCCCAACGAGATCCCACGTTTTGTTGTTATTGTATTTTATGGCACACTTTGCAGTTGCTCTATCCAGATGTGAAATTTCATACCGGTTTCTTCACATCGACGACGTTGCTTGCAGTATTAGAGAACATCTTATTCAGAGAATTTGTACTGAACCTGAGAGTGTAGTGAGACCTGTTCAGAGTGGAGTTATTATGTTTCCCTTCAAAAGATTCTATGACACCCACCCGAATCTACTCATACGAAAGCTTATCACATTGATCAGCGCAACGGAGACGATTTTCTGCCTTGTTCGGTTTTGTTGAGTGAGCACAATGATGGCTTTAGAAAGCTGATGGGCTAAATTGTTGTCTATGCTACAATCGTGTTACGTTGCACTGTCACCTGCGCGCACTTGTTGCGTGCGCTCCTAGAGACCCTTAGAGCGTGTTGGAGTAGCTGTCCCGGTCTCCAAGGAGATGCCCTCAACTCAGCGTGACAAGCTCAGCCAGGAACAAGCTACCAAGAGACAAATGGGATGGTTGTTTCGTGCCCAACTTTCGCCATTCGCAAGCCAGAGAATGGGTCGGAGTCAAAAGATTAGAAACAAAGGAACTTTGTATAGCAAAGCGACGATACGGAGGAATTTTTAATCACTCATAAGATCACATACAATCTGATCAACAATACGATGCAACACACGCAAAATAACACTCGAGAGAGGCTACAATATAAGAGAAAACGTTTACCTAAATTGGACTAATACAGGACACAAGCAAACAATACAGATGACAATTTGTGCACCGGGCACTGCGAGAGTCCGATAATCAGAGGATCCCTAGGGGACCGTCTTGAAGACTGGCTCTCGATGCTTTGCTGGTCTGTGGCTGGGCGCGGGAAGTCGACCCCGGAGTCTAGCGGGAGCGCTTTTCCGAAACTTAAAGTATGGTACGGACTTTCCGACAGCTGGATGAATGGCTGAGATGAAGAATGAAAGGGGTAGTTGAACGGTCTTGTTCTCTGGCTGCATGTCCGCCAGAGCGCTAAGTGTCTTTTTTTTATGGGGCGCACCGCATCTCTTCGTAACTTCGTGGCAAGGCAGGCGGGCAGAAACACACAGTATTAACTGTACGCCATCTCTCTCACTCTGCAGCTGAGCCTCGCATCGCCAATGATTTGGCGAGGAAAGAGTCTTCCAAATGATTCAGGTTACTTTTCATCCGCCTGGGGCTGCTTCCCCCAGGAGAACTGGAGAGGAGCGTGCTCAAGGTTCCGCGCTCTCCGTAGGCAAGGAGTGAAACTTTCTTCAATGTTCTCGAATCGCATACCGCGCGTGCGGGATTCTTTCCTCGCCATGGCGGCTTTACGAACTTGAGCTGATTCGTGAGACATCCACCTAAAAAAGAAGCCCTTCCAGCATTCAGAACTAAAACACGATTGGTAATCCTACAGCAAATCATAAAGATCGCATAATCTGGCGCAGGCAACCTTGAAGGACGAACTGAGAGGATATACGACGGTTGACTGTTCACACATGGTCCCGTAGTCGACAGAGAGGTTTCAGATTTTCATCTTGAAATTAATTATTTTTATTTGAGCTTTGCCACTGCGGGCATTAGGAGTGTTAAAATTTATTTTTTGTTATGTGTGTTTACTGAGCCACAATAATGACCTCAGACTATGCCAGACACTTCAAGGATACAATACCATTGTGTGCTGCATGTGGCCTTTAGTTCATCTCACTTGCATAATGCTTTTTAGGAAGTTATCTTAAGTCAACAGGCAGACTTTGGCGTGAAAGCTTAGCTGTTTATGTTAAACTGGGCTGATGGCTTCAGTGTGACGTATGACAAGGTTCCTGGACATCCGCTTTATAAGCCTTGCTATTGATGTTCTCGTTATTATCATGGCATATGTATACTGTAAGAATTAAAAACCTATTCTGCCCCCTCTCTTGAAATTAAAAAGCGAGTCACTTGCGCGGCAGCAGCAGCAGTAGGAATATTCATTGATGAAGACGCAGTCTTGTCTGGGCTGGGCACATTTCAAAATATGGAATCTGAATGAAAGCTCAGCTTCTAAAAAGCCCGCCATGAAGTATATAGAGAATAAACAAAAATGAAAGATTTTTAGTAAAATTTGATGCCGCCTGGCTTACACTATTACTGCACAACTGCTACACCACATGTTCGCAGTTGCTGCAATCAGCACCGAACCGCAGCTTTAGAGCACATTTGCAGTCGCCATCAAGGGCATTATTTCACATACAGTTTTCTGCTCCTATCCTATAAAATTACCACTTCATGTAAAGAACTCTGCATTACAAAGGAAGCATACAGTGAAAAAAAAACATCACACAAGTGAGAATCTAGAGCTAGGTCTGATCGAATTCTTTCGGGTGAGTGCAAAATAGAAATTTAAAGCCTTTGCCAGCACTCCATATTCCTTCTAAATGCTCGGAACGTGAAGCCTAAAGATATTTGCAAAGTAAGAAAAATGCATCAGTATTGACCCTTTCCCACGAAAGATTCTATGTGACACGGAAGAAAAATGAATGCATAAAAGCTAGTACAAGTTCTATCAGACGAAGACCGATTCTTGGCTAAGAAATCAAAATTTTTATCACAATGCCGTTTGTAACTAAATGTCATCAGGATAACCAGGTACTGTGAAGATATAAAGCGTGATTTATCACCGATACAGCTCGCATCATTCAGAAAACCGCAGCCGGTGCAGCGTAAAACACCGACTGTATATGCAGAAGTAGTTTTTGACATGCAATAATTCAAAAGACTTTACGAATTGACGAGTTTTAACACTTCTACGTCATCACGTATCTTCGTGGTCAGATTCCAAATCAAAAACCAGTTACAGGGACGCATATGGCAACAAGCTACCCTCGCTTTTATTTTGACCATTCGAAATGATATTCTAACCGAAACATGCGCGATCACCACTCATCCTTGGGAATTTGCCTCGCTCAACTGGAATAAACGAAACCGTTTCTCGTATTCAGGCCTATGCCGCACATAATAAGCCCGCGAATCAGCACGGGGATGCAACTCACTCGGTTCTCAAACGAGCAGCGTCAAAGAAGAGCGCATAAAAAGAACACAGCTTGAAAGGAGAGGACTTCAGAGAGGCTCTACTCCAACGCAGTCGTAGCACATGGAGTGGAATGAAGCCTGAACAATGCATCGCGACGGCGACGCGCAGCCGACTTTACGGAGCGCGTGGCTCATAGCATACTGGCGCGGCGTGGCGTGGCGTCTTCTCCACGCAGGCGCCGCTGGTTCTCTGGCCGAGATCGACACGGACTGGAGCTTTTTAGTGCTCTCGCCGGCACCGCCACCGCCATTGATCTGGGACCTCGCCGAGTGCAGCGCCGCCAAACCTGGAAGCGGCGGGCGCGGAAGTCTAAGGCGAAGGGCGAATGGTGCACGCAGAGAAGCGTATGGGATCGGCCAGTGTTAAATTCTCGCTGTGTGCCTACAGTGCATTCAATGAGCGCGTATACCGCTAGATGAATTAACTCAGAGTCAGCGCCTAGCAGTAGACACGCTGAAGGCTAGAATGTCTCATTTGCCTCGTAGCGTCCCCGTTGCAACAAAATAGGATGGCTTCAATAAGTCTGGTGCGGAATTTACTGTATCACAACAATAAAACAACCGCAACAGGTTGCGTTCAAAATAAAGTGTAGGTAGTGAGCTTGAGACCGAGTTGTCTTTCAGCAGAACTAAGACATTTTTCGCCTGGTAAAATATATCCACTCATGAAGCATACATCCCATCACCGAAAAGAAATGAGCTGCCCACGTTCTCAAGTTTAATATCGTGTAGAATAAATATAACTAATTATAAAAACTGGTTTTTGGGGAAAGGAAATGGCGCAGTATCTGTCTCATATATCGGCGGACACCTGAACCGCGCCGTAAGGAAAGGGATAAAGGAGAGACTACGAAAGTTAGAAAGAGGTGCCGTATTGGAAGGCTACGGAATAATTTCGATTGCATGGGGAACTTTAAATTGCACTGACATCGCACAGCATACGGGCGCCTTAGCGTGTCGCCTCCATCGAAACGCGGCCGCCGTGGTCGGTTTCGAACCTGGGTACTCTGGATCAGTAGCCTAGCGCCCTAACCACTGAGCCACCGTGCGGGGAATGAAATTTAATTGTTTTATTTTTGGTACAGAGTACAAGGAAAATGAATCGGCTGCGAAAAACTGCGGCTTCCAGCAACTAAAGCCTAGAGCAGTCTAACTCATGGGAGCAGCTGATGCACAAGATTAAGGCAGTCTCTTCAGGAAAAAATTCTTAGGGCACTTAGGCATGCTTATGTGGAGCATTGTGAAAGCACAGAACTTTCTAAAACGTGGGTTTTATTTCCAAGATGCGAGTACGTGGTCCATTTATATTTTCATTTTCTTAGTTTTCATTGTTTATCTGTTTTCATTAGTTCTAATTTACTTTTCATTTTTATTTTTATAGTTCCTGATGTTATTTTTGGTTTCATTTATTTTTAATTTTTTGCCTTTTAATATGTAATATTTTTATTTTATTTATTTTAGTGTCGACCACCAGGTGCTATGTCGACGTCCGTGGCTGTTTTGACATCCAAGGGCTATGTCGACGCCCGTGGCTATTGTGTCTTCAAAGAGTAATTAATTAGCTAATTTGAATTCATCAACCAAATGTTGTCCACAATAAAATGTCATCATTCACTATCTAACAAAGTTTTGCACATTTATCGCCACAGAAAGACGTAATCGTGCAGAGAAAATTTTGCTCACACGAAACACGGGGCTGAACCCGACCGCGGCGGCTGCGTTTTTATGGAGGCAAAACGCTAAGACACCCGTGTGCTGTGCGATGTCAGTGCACGGTAACGATCCCAGGTGGTCTAAATTATTCGGAGCCCTCCACTACGGCACCTCTTTCTTCCTTTCTTCTTTCACTCCCTCCTTTATTCCTTCCCTTAGGGCGCGGTTCAGGTGTCCAACGATATATGAGACAGATACTGCGCCATTTCCTTTTCCCAAAAACCAATTGTTATCAATTATTTTTCTGATGTGAAAGTGTAATTTCCGCGTTTAATTATTAGCTAGTTACACCACATCAACCAAAGTTTTCCCCCCAGCGAGATCTCAACACACTTCTAACACTACGAAAATTTTGCACGTATGTCTTTATGCACGACACAATCTTGCGGAGAAGGTTTAGCTGACGCAACGCAGCCATCTAATGCATTGGCATTAATAATGTACAAAGGCATGGATGTTTATTCGCCAAAAAATAGCATTGACATATTCAAATTTAAAGCAACAAATGCGCCACAGTAGCTGCAGGGTACAAGCTAACTGCATTCATACTGAAATAGCAACAACTTCTGAAAAAATACCTTTCAAACCTTCTTTAGGCACCTTAGTAATATCATGAAGCTAATGAGAATAAATCTAAAAATTTCCAATGTAATTGTCCTGCCGCAAGTTCTCTTGCTTTGATGCGCTTACTTAACCTTGTTAATTCGTTTTCAGAACAATGGCGAAGTAACATAATTTATTCCAATTGAAGACAAATATACGGCATTTGAAATGCATTCAAGCTCACATCGTTTCACGTCGCAAAATAGATTCATATTATTATAGGCAATATGCGTCTGCAGCATGACCTTGTTAGGCAGAGATATTTTATCTAACGTTAGCTTGCTGATGAAAGAGACTGCTCAGTGACATAAAGGATTGCAAAAGGTCCTCAATTTATCCTTGTCAGTCCTGACTTCTCTTTTTTACATTGTGGTTGAGATCGTCGTGGCAGTCATCTCTATCCTCGTTTCACGGTGATCCGCCTATCAGATAGCGTCTGCATTACCTCAGAGATTCATCATAGATGTCTTGGGACACACTTTTATTGTGTGTACCAATTTTTCTCTCCTTCCTGATATAATTCTTACGTTTCTTCCTCTGTTGTTCGTTGTGATGGTGATGCATTTCTTGGTCTTTGTTGTGCCTCATAACGCCATTCTGGGCCCGTGGAGGCGGTGTGCCGCAAATGCAACATCCGGCGTGGTTTCTCCAGAAGACCGTCTGGCAACACGACTTTCCCAATCTGCGCGAGACCTTCCTCCGTCCTCGACTGCGAATCGGCGCTCGCGCCCGCTGTCCGCTCTGATACACAGCCTGATTACAATGGGGCTGCACGAGGCCTTCCCCTTTTGCCCGATTTCTAGCGAAGCTCGGTGATGATACCATTTGTACCATTTGGGGTAAAGGCTGCCATAGAGCAGTCGCCAGTCGCAAGTCTTTCTAACTTTGGGTGGTCAAGCGGGGAACTTTGAAATGAATTGTTAGAAAACCAGTAGAAAACTGGGTTTTTTTACAACTTATGGACTAGTGTAAGTTGGGTGTCATTTAAACGCTAGCAGGCGCCACTGCTCTTTTTGGCACACTGACAGAAAAAAATGTGCACATAGAGGAGTTTTGGCCAAGAACGCTAATAACGTGCTATCATTCACGAATACCTACAATGAACTTATGCAGGGTATGTTTCTGGGCTAGTTTGTAGTTGTCCAACATCAAGTAATCGCAGCACTGGCAGACAAGGACAAGGAGAAAACACACACATCTTGTCTGCCAGCGCTGCAATTCCATGATGTTCGACAACAACCAACTAGCCCCGCTACACACCCTGCATAAGTTCATTTCTTGTACAAAGGGCTCCTTCTCTGTGCTTTTCTGTTGATCCGTGCGCATTCTTCCTCTCATTGCAACAGCAACATGCAATGCTAGATCTCTGGGGTTCTGCATCCGCCACAGAATTGTGCCTCCTGAAAATCGGAGCTTGTTTGATGGGCTTCTCTCCTCGGCTGGCAACGGACACCGAATGTGCAAGACAGTGCGGTCGGAATTGCAGCACCAAGCTCGCCTGCATCGACAACATCTTCGACTGCTTGTGCTCACTACCCCAGCAGCAGCCGCTTCGCTGAAGAAATGGCGTGAGCTCTCGCGCTTAACAGACACCACCATCGATTTCCTGTGGCAGCAGACGCGTCGACACCTTCGGACTCTCGTGCCAAAAAAGCACACGCCAACCGGCAGCCAGGTTGGTTTCCTAGGATTTGCCAAGGACTGCCCAAAAGATGTCCAGCGCTTGCTTGGACGTGGCCCCAGGTTTTCTACGGAACCGCTTCTTCCCGCGCTGGATTCGCTGACTCTGGTCCCTACTGTTGTCCATTTTTTTTCGGTTGGCAGTCAATGGGTTCTACAGGTGAAAAGGGAGCGTGCCTTCCTTAAAGTTATAATCAAAAGTCTGCTGCCACATTTGGTAAAATATCTTGGCTCTATGTTGCAAAGAATCTAAAACACTAAATAAAAACAACTTCATCATGTTCTAAATTAAGCACATTGCATTAAATGCAATCTCAACGTGAAAACGAAACGCGATGTTTTTATAGCTTTTCACTTTACAGCTCCACGTATTATATCCTCACTCACTCGACCAATTCGAATTTTCCGCACACACTGGCCAAACGCCAAAGTTGGTTCAGCGCTGATTCGGTCCCTTAACGCTGTCGCTTTAAACTACGTTTAATCAGACACGTCGTGTGCGCTACGTCATCGCTGGATGCTTACAAGTGACGCTACAGAACTCTGCAGAAAAGTTTCTTTTCTGAAAATTTAATTTTTTCGTTCTTTGTGCAAGAGTGAGACCTAATTTTTAAATAGGATGCATGGGGCACTCTTGCGGTGGTGTAATCTAGGCGCAGCACGAATTACGCCGATGATTATTCACTAATTTGCTCGCAAAGTGTGCCCTGCGTTTATTCGATGATGGAGGCTAATTCACGAACTATACTGACACAGATTGCGCATTCAAAAACGTGATTATGTTATCATTCTATAAAACACCATTCGATCTGAGACAATGAGCAGGAATGCCAATTATACTCGTGACGACATGCCTCATTGTATTATTCTCCTTCTTGTACTCCACTATTAAATTTTATTATTCAAGAAACAGGGCTCCCGAGCCCGTTCTGGAAATTATTTTGCTCCAGGGAATGTAAAGAGGGAGGGGAAGGGGGACAAAGCAGTGCCTTTAGGGAACAAGTCATTCGAATTTTCTGCAGTCGGAGAGCTTTAATGTCTGCGTAAACTTTTAAACAGCGTTCCTCGGCCGGGATTGTGTAACACGCAAATGCAGCCGTGTTTTAACTAATTCCTCTTTATTTCACAGCATTGTGCAACAGGGCTGTCACAGGGGGTGCGTTAGTCTCAATGAAACTGCGGCAGAAGCAGACGGAGAGTATGCGGCTCTTTAATAGTCCGGGCGTAGCTCGCATGCCTTCACAGTTCTCGAGTTTTAACTTTGTTACACTTGCGTAACGCATACTCATTGATTCCTATCGGAAGTTCACGCACACACTTGGTTACTAGAACACACCCGTCCACACAAAAAGGCAGGAACTCAAGGCACAAATCCACATAAGCAGAGTAATTAGAATTAGCGTTACAAATTTCTTCACTTTAACGCGCCTTTCGCACTTCCGCGGGTGTGGAAAAGCTCAGTCCGCCGCTCCATTCAGCACAGTCTCGCTGCTCGCGAACTGGCTTCCTTTTCACCACCCTTCCGAAGCATCCCGGTGCAGCAGAGTGTGCATGAGATAGCTTCCCTGCGCTCACCGGCCTCGGCGAATAGAGTGGCGTATATGGTTGCGCAAATGGCAGATCCTTTCACACTCGCCGTGGACAATTTCCCAACTCTTCTGAGATCACTGATTGCAAAGGAGGCAGAATACTGTCTGCCCACCGCGTTGCCAACAAGATAGACAGCATCCAGCGCACATTTTTTTTTCTTCACTCGAGCTTGAGGCCACCCGCATAACTCCACTCCTCTTCATCCTTACATCACCGAGAACGGTGTCCTTGACACGCCTACTGTCTGTGCTTGGCGCAAGGAGCTTTTATTACATAATTTACTTCGTTTACGGCTATGCTATAGCACTAGCAAAGACATGTCTGTCGTGTTCAAATGGCTTTTTTTTTGTTAGATCAACGTGTGTTTCCCAAGTTCACTTGGTCGTTATTGGACCAGCAAGCACTTTGCGTCCCCTTGTCACTAGTTCTGGTCTTATGGCGTAAGCTTATCCCTAGGCTGTCAGTCAGTGAGTCAGCTGTAAGGCCGCAGCGGTTAGGCGGTACGCTACTCTTCTCGCTGATGTGCCATACCATGCTTAATACGCTGATGCGCATTCGAATCGGGTCTAGAAGCACGCGGGCGACTGCAAAGATATCTTCAAAGGAATACATTCGAGGATCTCATATTATCGTGAGCTTACTTCCCCCTAAAAAAATGGCAAGGAATGCTTCAGCAAGTTATGCCTTCTTTAGCAGCAATTGTGAATCACTTTGCTTAAAAACAGACGCTTTTTGCTTTTATGTTCTAGGTTCGGCTGTACTTAACACCACGAAGCGGCTTAATGTGACTGCCAAAATCTCTTTTCTGATGCACATCTACCTCCCAAGGTATTCAGGAGTCTTTTTAGTCCAGGTTAAGGAACCACAATTGTAAACACAAAATATTGTAGTCATCTGAAGGAAGAGCAGATATATTTGCTCTTTCTGTAGGGAAGTCACGAGTGCATGAGCACTTGACCGCAGCGGAGGCTCAGTGGTTAGAGTGCTCGGCTTCTGACCCGAAAAACGCAGGTTCAATTCCGGCCGAGGCGGTCGAATTTCGATGGAGGCAAAATTCTAGAGGTCCATGTACTGTGCGATGTCAGTGCACGTTAAAGAACCCCAGGAAGTCGAAATTTCCGGAGCCCTTCACTACGGCGTCCCCCATTGCCTGAGTCGCTTTAGAACGTTAAACCCCCCTAAACAACTGCATGAGCAGGGAGCATAGAATTATACCCTAGGTGTCACTTGTTATTTGGCTTAGTTTAAACGCCGTCGTCAAAATAATTAAGCCTGGAATTTTGAAACTGTTTACATGTAATGCGTACTTCTCCAAGCCAAACTAAGGTAAGTTAGCATTTGTACAGCAGAAATTTGTGAGCGGTATCTTGAAATTTTTATGCTAGCGAGTTCATAACTTATGCTACCCTTCCGGCAGTCCTCGAGGCAAATCATGCGCAGTTTTTCTTGCAGTTGACATTGTACAACACCGGGCTCACTTTTTTTGTTAGTAAATCAGACCGCAGCGGTGAGGGGGGGGGGGGGGGGCTAATTGTTTGAGCATCTGCCTCTCAAGCGGAAGGTGTGGGGTTCGATCCCCAGTGCCGCCAGGTACCCACCGGTGGTACAATGGGTACAAGCTTTCCCCTGCTTGGTGCTTGGCTTCGTTAGGATGAAATTCTCGGTAAATGGGTCTTTGACCCCACCTTGAGAAAATGAAAAGCCTTGTGCAATGGCGCTGTTTTGCCACAGGTGCCCTTCAGCCATAAAAATTCATCGTCATCATTTTAGTAAATTAGCCTGCATAGCGACAGTGCATTTATGGTTTACCGCTTGATGCGCTAAGATAAATGTTCTGCGAAATAAAGGCATTAAATGCAGACAGGAATAACGAATCATCCAGTATTGAAGTACACTAAGAGGCCTTGATGAGTTCTTGTGTTTTCTGGTATGAAGCAAATATTGTCTAGTGTGTTCTAGGGCGAGTACTGATGTCTTTGTTTGTTCAATAGTCAGGGAGCTAATGAAGTTTAAATTATTTGTAATGAGATTTTTATTTTCTTAAGTAACCCAAAACAGGCTGCTCACAAAAGTGTAAATGAAAGCATCGCATAATTTTCGCTCTTATGTGAGCTCGCCACACAACGATTACTTCCTGTTTTTTTTTTATCGTATTATCTCATAGAGGGTCCAGTGAAACTTCCGGGCAAAGCCATCTCGGCCTTGGAATGTAACAGATCGATAATCGAGGTGAAATGCGTCTCTTTAGTTTAAATTGTAGTATGCGGCACCAACGCCGCACTTCTGCGGTAACACTTATAAGTAGCATGATTATTTGGTATAGCTGAGAAAGAAGTAAATCAACGAAACTAAAGACAGTGGTAAGTGGTTGCAGCCATGTCACAAATTACCAACGATAAATCTCGAAACAAACGTTCCCACTTTCAATGTGTCTACCACGGCCAAAGACATCCCCTTCAAAAGCATACTTTTTAAGCACAATGTTTAATTCTCATTTCCCTGCTTCGTGCGTGAATGATGCGTCTGAGTTACCGCTTGACTTTAAGCGCCAGAATTTGGCTCCACGCGTGTAGAATTTGTGAAACACCTCTTGGCTGAAAAAAAGGAGGTGCCTTCATGACACTCTGCACATTGCCGATAAGCCGCCCTGGCGGGCCGATGAGCATTGAGAAAATTCTTCTCGAGACGCGAACTTTCGCGCACTAGTCATTTTTTTTTTTGCACAGTGCCCAACATCGTTTGTTCTGTTCACTGCTACATTTCTCCTTCCATGAATTTTCACAAAAGCCTTTGAAAAGCATGAAGCGTGTTGGCATGCTTGAAGCCGCATTTAGAACCGACTTTAAAGTATTTTCCCAGCCCTCCAAGCGGGTCAGACGTCACGGCACATTACAAGCAGGTCCCAGGGTTTCGCAAGAGGGTAGAATGCTTGCTGGTGCCCTCTTTCATCTTTCTTCACTTTTTCTTACGGTAAGATGGTAGGAGCTAGATGAGTGGTCCACGGTTTGTCTCCAGGGCGGCTTCGCCGGCAAGCCGGAGAAGCTGGAAAGCATTTATTATCAGAGCATGGGGCATCATGGACGCTTAGCATGGGAGACGGTCTTTCCTGAACCTAACGTAATCGCCACCACTAGTTTCAGGCGGACATGGCAAGAGCGTTTTTTTTCCCCTCGGTGTCTTTCTAAAACGTGTATTGCGCTGAGCAGACATTTGGTCGGCGTTGAGAAGTCGGAGTGCGCTAATACAAAATGAGAAAACAAACAAACAAATCGCTCCCTGGGCTACTCTTGCTCAATTTGTTCTGCTTAATAATTACAAACACTAGGTTCTTTATTCTGTTGTACTGAATCAACCTAAACCGGTGCTGTCTGGACGCGTTGGAAATTAGTACAATTTCTGTTGCAGTGAGATGACATTACTTGAGCTAAGCGCGCACCCTGAACGAGACCTAGACACCAGGATATGATACCGGGTCAGGTTTACGCTTACTCTCAAACCCAGGCTTCTGCCACGCACCCAAACGCAACGAAGTGCCTTTGCGCCATTTACAACAAACCAGCTTTGTAACATATCACAGTGCTTAAACGTGTCCGTGTCATCCTTCTGGAAGTACGAGAAGTCATCTGGGCACCACTGCGTTGTCTACGCATGCGTTTCTCGCAACAAGTGTCAGCGACGGTTCGTTTGAGACAGTAGCTTAAAAAATCCATATAAGACCTCCTGCCTGTGCACGTATTTCCGCATTACCCCGGCAGGCATTCTGACAAACAGTTTGTAGCGATGCTTGCTGCAATACTGTATCCTGCCTCATCGTCACGCGTAGTTCTTACAGCACATGGCTTGAGAAAATCGCATGCGTAGTTCTTGCACTCACCGCTGGCATTTGCCCCGGTGGTAGACAAGAGGCCTGAAAAACCTATCGCCAATGCAGCCAACGGCCTGTCTGAAAGTCTTAGATTAATCAATTCGATCACTGCAAATTATGTCTTATATTATGGCACCGTACAGTGCTTGCATAGTGCCGTTTAGCCGGTGCTCTCGTATGCGCCCTTTGTCGTGCCGCCTCACGTGGCAGCATGAATGTCCGCGCTCAACAAATGGCGCCACAGTGCTTTTAAAATGACGGTACTCACATTTTTTTTATGTTCTGGTCTATAGGCAAGGAAACGGTTCCGAAGATCTACGAAGCAGTTGTCAAGGACTTTTCCTACTTAATGATACGTTTCTACTCACGCTTTTTCTTGCTCTCGCTCATCTACTCGCGTTCTTTGCATTCTGTTTAAACTCATATTTTCTCCTTCCAACGCCTGGAGGTGTTTAGTTCTGAGAAGTCCTGGGCCCCCGTTTGCAACGATTATTTTTAACTCAAGCTCATTAGTACTACATGTGCCCATTACCATGTACCCCTGTACCCCCGTAACCCAATAACGCTGTCGAGTAATACCCAAAAGCGGAGCTTAAGCGTCCTCTCGAGTTTTTTGCACTACTTTTTTTTCCTTTTACCGTTGCTATAGTTACGAACTCTGATGTCATCACTTGGTACTAAGCTAGCCATTGACAAGGAAAGAAGAGAGTAACTCGCAAAGGGACCCTACTAAAAATGACCCCAATCCTGCTTCGTCTGAATTTGAGTTCTCTTGATGTAGTTTCCAGTTCTTCTGGCACTGCTGCGTCACCTGTGACGCCACTCCTGGCATAGAAGATTTCGGAGTTGAAAGGATGAAGCAAACCAGAGAGCGGAGAACCCAAGCCTGGACTCGTAAGCCACTCGCTGCGAACCGGCAGCAACAGCAGGAGAACCGACTGCGGCAAGCTCGCCATCGCCATCACCGCCTCCGTAAAGCACGCTGGAAGGCAGTATACGCGTCCAACTGTGGCTGCTGAGATAGCGAAGCGCGTATGGATCGGTAAGCGCAGCCGAAACCAGATCCCCTGCCACACGTTTTTTCATCAGCAGCCAAGCCTTGCCCTTTTTTTTGGCTTCGCTGTCTAGCATGGAGAGGATCAAGGAAAACGCCGTAGCAGACACCACCGTGCAATGCCTCATCGAAGCAAACAAGAGAAAGGAAGCGATTTCACAAGTATTTAAAATAAAGGAGGCGCCTACGTGTGCGAAGGTTCTTTGCCTCCATTCAATACCGACATGTCTGCACTGGATGCTGCATTTCGCGGTGTGGGATTGGGTTTAAAATTATCCTTGTCGACATGCGGGAGCCGCGGTTTCACAAGTTCCGCCATCAGTGCGAGGCGTTATAGAAGGCAGAGAGGCCCCACCTGATTAAGCTTTCTTCTTTCTACGCGTCATACATTGCCTTTGAAATAGGACTGTCGCCGGCGAAGAACAGGGATTAGCCTGTTCAAAGACGCACTCAAAGAACGGGGTTTCACTAGGTGCATTGCAGGCCAAAAAAGGCGTCGTTTGATTTTGATTTCTGTCACTGCGCCGATACTCGCAACGCCGACTTCACGCGAGTTTTTTTTGCTAGCTTTTCAGCATCTCTTTAGGTCTGCTCTTTTTAGGCTTTCAATGAAAAGAAAAAAAAAACATTCAGTAAGGTAGCACTGCTGTATTGACGTACTAAGCTATCTTGTTTCTCTACGCTCACTAAACGTTGTTAGGCCAGATAGAATGACGTAGGTTGAAAGATTTCATCTTTTTGTTATCTCTCCCCCACCGCCCCTACATGCGTAGCGACTCAGCTTCGTGGGCTTGATATTTGGGCCCCATTGTTACAAGGCACAAAAGAATCCCTCGTGTTCTTTTATCTTCCCCTGTTCACAAAAAAAAACAAGCTTTTTCGAACGTTATTCTCAGTGACATGTCATACTTCGCAAACAGCCATTCTTTCTCGAAGCTAAGAGGTAGTCTAAAGCAGTGGTGGACCTACTATGTTACTGTAAGCTTGCATTACCCCTACCTGTCTCTTCCTTCTATTTAATGTTGAGCTCTTTCGAAAGCCTCTTCATCAGTCGGCATGTCATCGTCTGGGGACTAACATTAAGCCGATGTTTTATAAGGAGTCCTGCCCGTCTAAAACCTTCTTTCCTGTCTGGCACCACAGGTCTTACCAAATAATCTGAATAAGTCATTTCTTCTCAATATTATGCCAGAAAAAAAAATGTGTGCAGACAGGAGTCTAGAAAGAGCGCAATACACTGGAACAAACATGAAGATGAAAACACAAAGATGTGAACGATGGTCATTGAGGCAAAATGTTTGTTCTGGTGCGTTGTGCTCTTTCTCATACACAACAATTCTGGACACGAGTTTTTTTGAGCGGGAAACTTTTTGTAATGCATTTTTTTTAATATAATTTTTAGATTTTACTGTAGCAATCGCCTGCTATTTTGCTATCGTCAAAAGTGTTCTTCTTTGTTTTTTTTATGGCAGTCTCAACTGTTCGATGCGACCAATGGAAACACTTTAAACGAAAGATTTTGCTACATATCAGCATAATAGATCATTACCTTCAATAATTCCATAACAGTACGCAAATTCCCAATTTTCAACATTTTGCTCCAGAATGCTCGACATGTCTGCTGCACAGACTACACTTTCTTCCTGGTTAGCGTGCGAAGCGCTGGAATAAAGCTTGTTTGCTGAGGATCTTTCAACAGGATGAAGAAGCTTCATGAAAGTTTACATTAACAATTTTATGATATCGTCCGACAATATACTGATATCGTTTCAAATGGTTCTCACAGCTTGTTTTCGAGAGAGCAACCGTCACTGATGTACAGACGGACGGCATTAAACGAAACATGGATACCTGATATAAAAGTGCATTGCCTCTTCGTTACTGGTCGTCAGTGGTGTTGTGTTTCGCCCTTGTCCTTCCTTCGCTTTCCCCTGATTTGGTGTCTGCGAATTTGGTTCTGAGTACCAGTGTATTTGGGTTTGCTTTGTACGGATCCTCTTTATTCCCTTTTCTTGTCGCCGCTTATCCCAGTCACCAATGTTTACCCTGTTGTATTTGGTGTCTGTCGTAGTTCATTGTTCTTATAATATCTTTCGGGATATTTTTCTGAATTCTATCCTTGCGTTCATGGCGTCACTCTCAGTCACACTTCTCCACCTCGACCTGTGATGTCGGCAACGGCATCAAAAAACTATGCCCTCCCAACAACCACTCGACACTTCCGCGGGCTGCACAGATAATACCTCTTCATCTCGTAGAACCAAATTGTACTGCGTTGTATTGCATTGTATTGTATTGTACTGCATTGTATTGCTCATATGTTTAGGTCAATCCTCCAAGGTGGAGTATATTTGTGATAAGGGAGTAATTGCTCACTGGCGTCCACCCAAGTCCATATTTCGGCTACAAAGGAAAATTATGCGGCTTCCGCAGCTTCTGTGGAAAATGTATAGTAGCTTCCCTCTGTAGCTGTATGGCTGCGCTTGGGTAGATGTCAACGAGTAATTACCCCTTTCTTGTATAGTACAGTATTATGTGGAATGCTACTTGCAACCGTGCCTATCGCAGGGTTGAAACAGCGCAACCTGTCCAGGTATTGCCAACTGTCTAGCTTGCTTCGTTTTACGAAGGCAGAATGAAGCGGAAAATTCAAGCTTGGCTTGCCAGCGATTATTTCCATCGTCATAAAAACTTTTCTTACCGTTTGATCGCTGCCTGTGCTCTACCAGAAGATCAGAAGCTTTGAAATCTCCACCGACATCCAGTGGTTTAGCACACGAAATTGAAAATTGAAAATTGGTTTTTGGAGAAAGGAAATGGCGCAGTATCTGTCTCACATATCGGCGGACACCTGAACCGCACCGTAAGGGAAGGGATAAAGAAGGTAGTAATAAAAAAAGGAAGAAACAGGTGCCATAGTGGAGGACTCCGGATTAATGTCGACCACCTGCGAATCTTTAACGTGCACTGACATCGCACAGCACGCGGGCGCCTTAGGGTTTCGCCTCCATCGATATGCAGCTGCCGCGGTCGGGTACGAACCCACGTACTGCGGATCAGTAGCCGAGCGCCCTAACCACTCAGCCACCGGGGCGGGTATTAGCACATGCCTTATAAAGCGTATTCTGCACGTCGGCTACTGGCCTTTGTTCGTGTTTTGTTTGTAGAAAAGACAAACAAACTAGAACACAAGGCAAAAACCTCTAGAGCATATACAGACGTTCAAAATCCGCTGCTTTCTGGTCAAGAAGGCAGAAGCAAAGCACATGTTGTGCACCCCGTGTAGGATGCGGTTACTGTCCGCGAGAAGGCCGTCTGCCGTTGTTTAATCGTTTCTATAAATGACTTCGCACAACGCTCAATGAAGCGACGCTTTGGCTCAGTGGGTTTTGGCGAGTACTGGAGCGCCGCTGTCTGATTGGACGCCCTCGCGCTAAGGTGTTTGTGCATGGCTGCGGACTACAAGAAGTCCCCCCCCCCCCCCCTCCCTTCCTTCTGATGTACCACTGGCAGCTGCCGCTAATTATTCGCTGCAGACTGCGCGATTGGAGGAGGGCTTTAGCCGAGCAGAGCATTGAAGGTGCGTTTGAAGAGGTGCTTCTAGTCACACTCTACCTCTATAAGAGGAGATCAGTCGAAAATTCTCATATAACTCGCTATTCGGCTCACGCTCGCAGTGTAGGCATCTATTATAAGTTAAAGCTAGAAACGGCAAAAGGCACCGAAAACTTGTCTCACAGCAGGAATTCGAACGAAAGCAATACACGAAAACAGGGCCTCAGCAATTTGCACCGGCAGTCAACTGTCTGTGTGCTACCTCTCGCATAATAGCTCTCACACAATGATATCATCTATCTTGGAGCAAACATAAAACCAGCATGCGGAAATAAGCGTTTGGGGAGACCAACAAGTAGAGATAGAGGCCAGATTCCAAAGAGGGTAAAGCAGCAAAATTAGTGCTAAACTAGAAATGAGGAGACACGATCAGAATGGCAAATACTGAGCCCGAAAGAAGCCACATTAATGAGTGTTTCGGGCTGATCAATTGGTTATTATTTCGAATAACGCATCTGTCCTCGCAACTGATCGTCGCGTCAATACAACGCTTTGAGATGTGGACGAGGCGAGAAGCTTTTACCTTCGGCGCATGATGAACGGCGCGACAACAAGATGGTGCTTGAAGTTCGCATCGTGAGGGCGCAACGCGTGATGCCTTGCTGGCATGCAAGATGTGCTGGGGACAATGAAAAAAAAATATATGGGCCATGAGACGCAGGCTAGGGTATTGACGACTATAAAACTCTATCACCTTGCTTGCTGAAGTTTTTTTGCTGCTCATGCGGCTTTTCTACCCGAGGATCGACTCCAATAGCCTGCGGCAAAAGCTTCTCACTTCTCTGAAATTCTTTTCTGAGTCCTTGCTGGTTCGCGGCGTCTGCCATCTGACCACATGTCTCAGGTGCAGCGTTGCGTCACCTTATTCTTCATTCGTCAGTTTATATATTGGGGTTCCCGGGAAACTTGCGAGAATGGTTCCCCAAAGCAGGTTTCCTCTTCCCACAACCGGAATATATACAGTTTCGCCACTTCCGATTACCGTTCCAGGAAAAAAGAGGACCATGGAGCGGGCAGGCAGCAGATTGAGTAGTCGAGAGAAATTTCTGCCATTTCTTCTCCGATGCTCTCCGCTCCGGTTATTATCGCGAAAGCGTCGTTTAAAATACGACTTTGTTTGCACTCTCTAGCTTAACATCGCGGTTCTGTTCGGCGAAGTGCTGATCCTTTGGCACAGACATTTTTTTTCTGCTTCGGTTGTTCGTTTTTCTATTCACCTCGCTTGGGGTTCCACTACACTCTCTTTGCTTAGCTTCATTGTCTGCTTTCCAATCCCACGGCTCGCTGCTGCGCGGGGGCTGATTGATTGATTGGGAGCGATTTGTTCCCCCTTCCCCCCTTTGATTCCAGCGAAGGCATTTCATTGTGTGCTGTAGCCGCAGCTAGTCGATTGAAATTTCTCACCCTTTTTCACATCAGCCATTTGTTCAAACCCCTTCGTGCTCTTTCTCTTCTTCCATGCACAGCCGTCAATCCGCTTGTTATTTTTTTATTTTCTTTAACCTTCTGCTGCTCATTCGTAATTCCATGGCCTCGGCGGGTGGCTCCCCACACCTCGGGCTTCCCGAACCCAGCACGTGTTTTTTTAGCTTTTTTTCCTAGCGTATCAGAGCATCGTGGAAAACAGAATGATTTAACAAACACGGTGCCAGTCCTTCCATTCCTGATTCTGCTCCCCGCAAAAGAACAGAAAAGTGAGAAATAAAAGTAAGTTATAAGCGCGAAATCTCCTGGATGTATGGTCCTTTTTAACTTTGGTTTTCTATCGCCTCTGTCTCTCTGCGGCTGCTGTCAACAAAAGACAGCAAAATGCGGGAATAAGTTTATGCCCTGTTTCCGCCAGAAGCTTTCAGCGTGCACACTGCTGGTTTTACAGCATAGAATGGTGTTCTGGCGCGAGGCAACCCAGGCCTGCGTCTCAAAGAGAAGAATTCACACGAACCTAGCGTCCTCTATCGCAAGGTCGAGGCCCTGGCTATGCGAGCCCTGACGCTGTAAACAGGGTCTCCGTTTTCGCCTACATGCCTTGCCTGTCCTCGCTTCTTCTACCGCTACAGTTTTCCGGGCTCTCGGTACGAATGCACTGCATACCTTCTATATTCTCCAATAAAACGTGTTCTAAATGTTTAGTAGCCAGCCCAGCCTCGTCGCGCTTTCGTATCGCTTAGAATGAATGAGTAAGGCTTGCGCCGTTTCAAGCGTCGACGCACTAAAAATGTTCGCTTGAACAGCAATTTCCTACGTTTGTAAGAAAAAAGAAAAAAATTTAAACTAAAAATTTTAACGAAATAGAGTTTCTGGCAGGGTTCAATATAAAGAAATATTGGTACCCATGAAGCAGTTAGTTCGATTAACTAGTCGGTGAACGTTTCACAAACATTAACAAAGAGAAAAAAAAAGAAGCAGAAGGGAGGACTGGATGCGCTATACTTACGGAGGCTTTTTAATGAAAGTTTTTTTTTTTTATGGGGGTTTAACTTTCCAAAGCGACTCAGGCTATGCGGGACGCCGTAGTGAAGAGCTCTGAAAATTTCGACCACCGGGGGTTTTTTAACGTGCACTGACATCGCACAGGACACGGGCCTCTAGAATTTCGCCTCCATCGAAATTCGACCGCCGCGGCCGGAATCGAACCCGCGTCTGTCGGGTGAGCAGCCGGTCCCCATAACGCTCTAAGTCACCGCGGTGGGTTTAATAAAATAGGCCAATTATATCTTCACAACGTGTCCCTGGTAGCATTTAGTGTCCGCAGTCGTGTGATGTGACTGCAGTTGGTAGGTGCCAGTTGTCCTCGGGCCTGAGTCACTTGGCACTAGTTAATATTCCACGAAAACTGTTACAGTCAACAACCAAAACATTTTCATTTAGGGCGAGGCTTTTAAATCAACTCGCTTCTTTCTGTAGGGGCGGCGGCAACAAAGAGGAAAGTGTGCCGCTTTAAATGGTTGAAAAAAGGAGCAATTGCGAGGGTAAGACAGGAGGTAGGAATAAACTATTGGCTTTCGGGAAGGAAGGAAGGGAATGCTACCTGGCACTGTTTTGGAATTTTTCCGGTGCTCATGTGCAGCCTTCTTTTTGTTCATTGTCTCGGACGCTACTGGGGGTTAAAAAAACAGTAAAATAGAGCGTCCGGCATTTTTACCTCTTGCTCTAATCAACCCTGGAACCCACTTGAAGAGCGCTGCGCACTTCTTCGTGGGTTTCGTTTTCGGCCTAAGACGTCACTGAAGGCAGAATACAAGAATCGTCGTGCGGTGGCCGGCGAAAATATATTTTACACAAACCACAGCTTTGAAACTAATTCCCTCCCGAGCTTGTGCACAGGAATACAGTGAATTTACTTACTTTTTTGTCAGTTCTTAAATATTTTAAACTTTCTGCATTGCTTGTGTTCTCTTTTTTTAACTAAAGGTAGAACAATCAGTATGCGGCAGCCTGCAACGAAAAAGAAAAGAAGATTCAAAAGCTTAAAAGAGGAAAAGAAACACCAGGCAAGCACCTTTATCAAACCTTTATAAAAGTCAGCACATGTATAGGAAATTAGTGGCACGAGTTCTGAGGGTAGGTGTACAATCAATGTGACCACATGTCATAGTGAATTCTCTCGTTACAAACCCACGATTTCGCGTGACAGTGTCGGACAATACAGCGGCGTGCGAAGGTTCTTAGCACATGATTTCCGTGTCCACGGATCCACAGTCACTGTTGCCAAGTGGGGGCGTATTTATCAACCAACCTGAAAAAAAACTGCAGTACTGCGCTCTGACACCCACTAAGCTGACCAACTTTCGTTGGACCGTAGTAGGGACTACGGCATGGACCGAACGGATAGCAAGAACGCTCAGTACTTTCCGGCGCGCATCTCTGCCCGGCAACAAAGACGGCGCTTCTTGGAGAGTACCCGGTTGCACTGAAGATTATCTGTAGGTGTGAATCAGCACGTGGATTGAGTGCTTTTTTTTCATCACTGATGGTTCTTCGCGCTGTGTGTATTCTTTCAAACATGAATACACGCATATATATATATATATATATATATATATATATATATATATATATATATATATATATATATATATATATATATATATATATATATATATATATATATATATATATATATATATATAGGCCAATGCTGCTGTTGCAAGCGAGCATGCATTTCGTTCGTACGGTCTTGCGTGAACTGGTACGGCTGGGCCGAAATTTGGGGTCATTGCGCAATTATTTCCAGTGACTGTGTTTCAAGGCCGCAAAAGTGATAGCGGTAAGCCTTTTTGCGATAAGGTGTTCCAACAATTACGCTCCTTCTCGAATTCCTTTTTAACTGTTCTTACGGTTGTAATGACAGCTATCACTTACAAAAAAAAACTGCTTTTTCCTCGCTCTCACTCCTCACGGTGACACCAAATAGGTCACGCCGTAATAAAGCTGTGCCACGGAAACAGTGGGACGACGTTCGTGTTAGCAACGGAGTGAGGGCGAGAAGTACTCTGGAAGCACAGGAAAAGGCGTGGCTTCGGAGTGGTTTCATGATGATGATGATGATATTTTTTTTATGGCGCAACTGCCTCTGTAGCCAAAGACCACCATAACACAAGATGTTTCGACTGCCTAAGGTGGGGTCTAAAACTCACTTCCCAAGCACAGCACCCCAAAGAAACCGAGCACCAAACAAGAGAAAAGTTTGTACCGATTGTATAATCGGTGGCACAGGGAATCGAACCGAGGGAGTGGTCACGTCCAATGCCAAGAAGTAGCTGTGGTCTCATAGCATCGCTATCAACGTCGTTATCATCATCATATCATCTTCTTCTTCTTCTTCTTCTTCTTCTTCTTCTTCTTCTTCTTCTTCTTCTTCTTCTTCTTCTTCTTCTTCTTCTTCTTCTTCTTCTTCTTCTTCTTCTTCTTCTTCTTCTTCTTCTTCTTCTTCTTCTTCTTCTTCTTCTTCTCTTCTTCTTCTTCTTCTTCTTCTTCTTCTTCTTCTTCT